>NW_026019852.1:0-181701 GCF_900185275.1 Solanum verrucosum
CTAGCAGAACTGGAGAACCACGACAGGCTTCATGAACCGTGAGAGGGACAATGGTCAATCAACCTGCCCGCAAACTCAGCACCTTCCAGCAGAGGTGGACCACGAAGCCCTTCACGAGCCGTAGACCACCTCACGGGTCGTACTGGCACTCGTGGGAACTAGACAGAGTCCACCAGGCCCAGATCTTAGACCACAAGACCTTTCGCGGGTCGTGGTCCTAACCCTAGACCATGGTGGCACCCGTGGAAGCCCTCCCTAGAAATAGCCCAAAAAATATTCTAAGGATCGACCCACGGCTGGACCTATGATTCGTAGGTCAGACCAGAGGTCGTTCTCCTGCTCTGTGGATCAACACGTCGTTTAACCCTAAATTATGTAGTTTTTGTTAGTTTAAGCCTAGTAACTTAATTAGAACTTACCCTAATAAATCATTTAGAAAAATCAAGTGAAACTTAGAGCAAATTATAGAAAAAGCCGAGCAGCCCTTCAGGAAAATGCATCAAGGTTTTCATTAGTTCCAACCCTGAAATCAAAAGATTTCTGCATGAATTTCATCACTAGGTATGTGGGATTTCACTAGTGGGTTCCTTTCACCCATTAGGTCCCTAGAATTGAGTCAGATTCTTGATTCCCTCCATATTATCTAGACCTAGATTTTCTAGAATTTCAGCAGAATAATATGATTTAGTTATTTTAACATTCCTAATCAGATTATCATGTCTTAGTATTGTATTTGCATAGATTCTTTCATAAACTCAGAACCCTAGTTATGTAATTCTTTTAGTTCATTAATTACATTAGCTAGGAAAGATAACCAGATATAGATGCCTTAATTTTCGAATGTTTCATTATCAGAAATAAATGTTGCATTTTCAGATTTGCATGTCAGACTATTGAGCTACCTAGTTTACTTCAGTTGTATTATAAATTACTCATATTCAGTTGGCAGTAGGCTTTATACTGAGTTGGACTAGGGTTAGTCACCCTCTAGTCTAAGAACTACGTGCCCCTATAGTTTATAAGTCCCCACTGTGGGCATCAGTCTAGTGATCACGCCAGTCATGGCTCTATACATCTAGCAAGGTATATTGGGTCCTCTCGATGGGGCGTCTAGATTGGACTCCACATTTAGTTTGTGTGGTTTTATGTCTGTTATTAGTAGCTCCCACACTCAGATTCTAGTGCATTGACCAGGTTACCAGTTACAGTTCAGTATTCAGTTTCAGCATGTATAAACTTGGTCATAGTAACATGCTCATCTTATATCATTGCTCTGTTACGTGTTTTGTTCAGTTATCTATATCGTTCAACTTTTTTCTATCTGGCATGCTCAGTACCTTTCAGGTCCTCAGTATTACTTTGTCCTACATCTTCTCAGGATGTAGGTTCAGGTCCTCAGTATTCAAATCATGCATAGATCGATTCCCGATCTCCAGTTCAGCAGCATCAGTGGTGAGTCCTCATTCTTCGAGGATGATTGACATGATTATCTTTCTACTTTCAGTCTTTAGTTTCAATTTTTGCTAGACTTAGCAGGGGCTTGTCCTAACATCTCTAGTCAATTAGAGGCTTTATTTCAGACATAGTTAGATTCAGTTTTAGCTTTCGAGTTTGATATTTCAGTTATCATTAAACTCACAGATTATTTATTCAGATAGTAATGGGTATTCCCCATCACTTCAGTCATTTGATGTTTTAAGCTTCCGCACAGTAGTTTCTTAATTCAGTTATCTTTAAGTATGCTTATGATATGCAAGCAGGGTTATCTTGGGGTCACTCGTGATCCTAGGTTTCGTGTCCACGTCTTGGAGGTAGCTTCGGGTCATGACAAACTTGGTATCACAGCACTAGGTTTAAGAGTCCTAGGATGTCTAAAAAGCCACACTAAGAAGAGTCTTTTTCATGGTTGTGACGTGCACCAGCATTAATGAAAGGGAGGTTGCGAAGTGTTTTAAGAAAAACTTTATTTTCATGTTACTCTTATCTTGTGTATGGTATGATCTAACTTCTCATTTCTAACTCAACGTTATGTGTTTCAGATCATGCCTCCTCGTAGAGCTTACCCCAGGAATGCTAATGCATGCAATGCGAACGCAACTCATCTAGCCCCAGATCGGGAAGTTTTGAATACTGAGTTTCGAAATGCCATTCAGCTTTTGGCTTAGAGTGTGACCAACCAAAACAACTAGCAGGTTCCACTTCCTGCAAATGCTAGTGGTGGATCAGTGATAGCCAGTGTTTGTGATTTTGTTAGGATGAATCAGCCTGAGTTTCTAGGGTCGCAAATTTGTGAGGATCCCTAAAACTTCATATATGAGGTCAAGAACATCTTTGAAGTGATGTAAGTAACCGGAAATGATAGGGTAGAGTTAGCATCCTACTAGTTTAAGGATGTAGCTCACATCTAGTTTACTCAATGGAAAGAAACAGGGGTACATATGTAGTTCCTATTACTTGGGAGTGTTTTACTGAGACTTTTCTGGACAGGTTCTTCCCTAGAGAGTTGAGGGAGGCAAAAACTCAAGAGTTCATGAATTTGAGGCAAAGTAGCATGTCAGTCCAAGAGTACGGACTCAAGTTCACCCAACTTTCCAGGTATTCTCCTCACATGGTTTTTGATCCAAGGGATCAAATAAACAAGTTTCTATATGGGGTATCCGACTTAGTGAAAACAGAGTGCCGAATTGCTATGTTGCTGGAAGATATGAACATCTCTAGGCTCATGAATAATGCTCAGTAGTTAAGGGAGATAAGCTTTAGGAACAGGCTAAGTAAAACAAGAAGTCTAGGACAGGCAACTATGAGTATTATCAACAAAAATCGGGTGGTGGAAATTGCTCGCTGTTTCATCAAAAGTCTTCAGCTCCAGCACCTTCATCAGCTAGTGTTCCATCATCCAGGTTTCGACGAGATTAGAAACGTAGGGCATCAAGCTCTAAGTCTCAGGGGTGTATTCCAGGCATCAGAACCTACCCAATTTGTCCAAAGTGTGGTAAGAACCATCTGGGAGAGTGTCTTGCAGTAAAGGAAAGATATTTTGGGTGTGCTCAGTCTGGTCACAGGTTAAGAGATTGTCCTTCTTCTAAACAGGATCAATGAGGCAATAATGGTTGGGATCGGGTCTACAACATTAGCAGCACCAGCAGGCCACCCTACTCAGTAGGGTAACTCATCTAAAATAGGTGGCGATCAGTGCCAAAACAGGTTGTATGCTCTTCAGGCTCGCCAGGATTAGGAAGATTCTCTTGATGTGGTCACTGGTAGGTTACCAGTCTTTAACATAGATGTCTATGCTTTGTTAGATCTAGGGGGTACTCTTTCCTTTGTAACTCCTTATATAATAGTCAACTTCAATGTTAGTCTAGAAACTCTCTCAGAACCCTTCTCAGTCCCTACTCCAATCCGTGACCCAGTTATAGCTAGACGGGTATACAGAAATTACCCTGTCACAGTCTCCCAGAAAGTCATCTCAGCCGATATTGTAAAGTTAGAAATGGTAAACTTTGATATCATTCTAGGCATGGATTGGTTACATTCCTATTATGCCTTAGTCAATTGTACAACTAGGATTGTTCGTTTTCAGTTTCCAGACGAACCAATCTTAGAATGGAAGGGTAGTAGCTTAGCGTCTATGGGTCGATTCATTTCTTACCTTAAAGCCAGAAAAATAATCTCTAAGGGTTATCTCTATCATCTAGTTCGGGTTAAGGATTCAACCTCCGAAACCCCAACTCTTGAGTCTGTTCCAGTAGTAAATGAGTTCCCAGAAGTGTTTCCAAAAGATCTTCTTGAGTTCATCCCGAAAGAGAAATTGACTTTCAAATTGATCTCCTTTCAAAAACCTAGACTATTTCTATTCCTCCTTACAGAATGGGTCTAGCTGAGCTTAAGGAATTGAAAGAATAGTTGAAATACCTTCTAGATAAGGGCTTCATGAGACCTAGTATTTCCCCATGGGGTGCACCAGTGTTGTTCGTGAAAAAGAAAGATGGTTCTCTCAGTATGTGCATTGACTATCGGTAGTTGAACAAAGTCACAATCAAGAATAAGTACTCTATCCCCAGGATTGATGACTTGTTTGACCAACTTCAGGGTGCTAGTCATTTCTCAAAGATAGACCTCATATCCGATTATCATCAGCTCAGAGTAAAAGATAGTGACATCTCAAAAACAGCCTTCAGAACTCAGTATGGTCATTATGAATTTGTAATTATGTCATTAGGACTAACCAATGCTCATACAGTTTTAATGGATTTGATGAACAGAGTGTTCAAGCAGTATTTGGACTTGTTCGTAATCATTTTTATTGATGATATCCTCATTTACTCTAGGAATGAGGAAGAACATGCGACTCATTTGAGGGTTGTCCGGAAAACTCTCAAAGATCAAAATTTATTCACTAAGTTTAGCAAATGTGAGTTTTGGTTGCATTATGTTGCTTGCCTTAGTAATATTTTGTCTAGTGAAGGGATCCGAGTGGATTCTCAGAAAATAGAAGCACTGAAACAATGGCCCAGACCTACCTCTTCTACAAATATCAAAAGTTTCTTGGGTTTGGATGGCTATTACAGAAGGTTCGTGGAAGGATTTTCATCCATAGCTTCTCTGCTGACTAAGTTGACTCAGAAAAAGGTTAAGTTTCAGTGGTCAGATAATTGTGAGAAAAGCTTCTCAGAATTGAAAACTAGGTTGACTACAGCTCATGTTTCGACTCTACCAGAGGGTTCAGACGGTTATGTGATCTATTGTGATGCCTCCAGAGTTGGCCTAGGTTGTGTATTGATGCAGCGAGGTAAGGTTATAGCTTATGCTTCTAGACAACTTAAGGTGCATGAGAAGAATTATTCAACTCATGACCTCCAGCTTGCAGTAATGGTGTTTGCACTTAAGTTTTGGAGACATTACTTGTATAGTGTTCACCTAGATGTGTTCACAGACCATAAAAGAGCCTTCATTATGTGTTCACCCAGAAAGAGTTGAATCTTCGCTAGAAGAGATGGCTTGAGTTCGTCAAAGATTGTTATATAAGTGTGCTTTACCATCCTGGTAAGACCAATGTAGTAGTAGATGCTCTTAGTAGACTATTTACGGGTAGTGTAGCACATGTTGAGGAACAAAGAAAAGAACTAGCAAAGGATGTTCACAGGCTTGCTCGCTTGGGAGTTCTCCTTATGAGCATATCAGATGGTGTAACAGTTCAGAAAGGGTCAGAATCTTCATTGGTAGTGGAGGTTAAGAAAAAGTAAGACAATGATCTATTATTGCTTTATTTAAAGGGTGTAGTTCATCACCAGAGAGTTGAGGTTTTCTCCCAAGGGGGAGATGGTGTGCTTCGCTATCAGGGTCGATTATGTGTTTCTAAGGTGAGTGAGTTGAGACAGCAGATTCTTGTATAATCCCATAACTCCAGGTATTCTATTTATCTAAGTGCCACTAAGATGTAGCATGATCTGCGGGAAGTTTTTTGGTGGAATGGTATGAAAAGGGATATAGCGGATTTTGGGCTAAGTGCCCTAATTGCTAGCAAGTGAAGGTAGAACATTAGAAACTAGGAGGTATGACTCAAGAGATTAACATTCCTACATGGAAGTGGGAAGCTATCAACATGGACTTCATTACAGATTTACCTCGTACTCGCACACACCATGATTCCATTTGGGTGATAGTTGGCAGAGTTACTAAGTCTGCGCACTTTTTGTCTATCAAGACTAAAGATTTGGAGGACTACGCCAAGCTTTACATTAATGAGATAGTCATGTTGCATGAGGTTCCTTTGTCTATCATCCCAGATACAGGTCCTCACTTTACCTCTCATTTCTGGAAGTCTTTTTAGAAAGGTCTTGGTACTCAGGTTAATCTTAGCACAACATTTCATCCAAAAACAGATTATCAGGCAGAGTGTACCATTCAGACCTTATAGGACATGTTAATAGCTTGCGTTATCAATTTCAAGGGTAGTTGGGATGATCACCTTCCTCTTATAGAGTTCGCCTACAATAATAGCTATTATTCCAGAATTAAGATGGCCCCTTATGAGGAACTATATGGGAATAGATGTAGATCTCTAGTTGATTGGTTTAAAGTAGGTGAAGCAACCTTAATAGGGCCAGACTCTAGTCATGATACCATGGAAAAACTTTCGCTCATTAGAGATAGACTTAAGACAGCCCAGAGTCGCCAGAAGTCCTATGCAGATGTAAGGAGAAGGGACTTGGAGTTCCAAATTGATGGTTGGGTTTTCGTGAAAGTGTCACCGATGAAGGGGGTGATGAGATTTGGAAAGAAAGGGAAGCTCTGTCCTAGATATGTAGGCCTTTACAAGATCTTGGAAAGAGTTGGTAAAGTGGCTTATGAGTTAAAGTTGCCAGCGGAACTAGCAGCAGTGCATCCGGTCATTCACATTTCGTTGTTGAAGAAGTGTTTGGGTGATCCAGCCTCTATAGTACCATTGGAAAGTGTGTCTATGAAGGATAGTCTCACTTATGAGGATATGCCAGTTGAGATTCTTGATCATCATATTCAAAGGTTGAGAAACAAATAAGTCGCTTCAGTTAAGGTTGTGTGGAGGAGTCAGTCCGTAGAGGGAGCTACTTGGGAAGTAGAAGCAGCCATGAAGGCCAGGTATCCTCACCTCTTTCCTTCTGATTCCATTCCTGCTTGAGGTAATAGTTCCTCTCCAGTTTTCAGTCATTCATGCATAGCTTCAGTCTTAGTATCATGTTCCTTTAGTTGGTACTTGTAGTTTCAGTGTATTTGCATGTTCATGGAACTTAGTGCAGTCAGAAATCAGTATCTACTAATTAGTGGTAGGGTTTTCATCTCTTTCCCTCCCTATCTAGCTAGTTTAGATTTTATTCGAGGAAGAGTGTTCTCGAGGTGAAGATATTGTAACACCTCAGAAACCAGAATTTGAAAATGCAACAAAAACACCAGAGGAACTAGTGAACCACGGCAGGGTTCATGGACCGTGAGAGGGACAACAGTCCAGTGACTTACCCGTGGACTCAACACTTTCTAGAAAAGGTGGACCACAGTGCCCTTCACGGGTCGTGGACAACCTCATGGGCCGTACTAGCACTCGTGGGAGCCAGACAGAGTCGACCAGGCCCAAACGTCCGACCACGGGACCCTTCATGGGCCATGGTCTTGATGACAGACCGTGGTGGCGCCCGTGGAACTAATCCCCAAAAACAGCCCAGAAAATATTCTAAGGATCGACCCACAGCTGGATCTACGGACCATAAGTCAGACCACGAGTTGTGGTCCTGGTTCATGGATCGAGAGCCCAGAACTCTCTTCTCTGAAAGCCAACAACAATTGACAGGACGGACTGTCAGTTGGCCCCGACAACTTTTAAGTCAGGGGTCGTTTGGTCTTTTCCCTATGCATTGGACCCCTAAACTACGTTGTTTAACCCCTAAACTATGCTAAACTATTCAGTTGGGAGTAGGATTTATACCGAGTTGGGCTAGGGTCAGTCACCCTCAAGTCCCAGAACTACGTGCCCCTGTAGGTTTATAAGTCCCCTCTGTTGGTTTTAGTTTAGTGATCACGCCAGGCATGCCTCTATACCTCTGGCATGGTATATTGGGTCCTCACGATGGGGCGTATACATCGGACTGCATGTTTAGCTCGCGTGGTTTTATGTCGGTTATTAGTAGCTCTCACAGTCAGATTCTAGTACATTGACCAGATTACCAGTTACATTTCAGTATTCAGTTGCAACATGTATAAACTTGGTCATTGCATTCAGTTAGTTCATGTTCAGTATTTTCAGTATATTACCATGCTCATCTTATATCATTGCTAAATTATGTACTTTGTTCAGTTATGTATATTGTTCATCTTTATTCTATCATGCATGCTCAGTACCTTTCAAGTACTAACGCATACTCTACGCTACATCATTTTGTGATGTAGGTTCAGGTCCTTAGTATTCATCGGTTCCCAATATCTAATTTAGTAGCATCAGTGGTGATTTCTCATTATTCGAAGACGATAGACATGATTATCTTTCTACTTTCAGCCCTTACTGTCAATTTTTTCTAGATTTAGATGGGGCATGTCCCAGCATCTCTAGTCAATTAGAGGCTTTATTTCAGACATAGTTAGATTCAATTTTAGCTTTGGAGTTTGATATTTCATTTGTCATTAAACTCACAGATTATTTATTCAGATTGTAATGGGTGTTCCCCCATCACTTTAGTTATTTGATGTTTTAGCTTCTGCACAGCACTTTCTTAATTCAGTTATCTTTAAGTATGCATATGATATGCCAGCAGGAATGCTAATATATTGGGATAAAATTCACGGTTTCTGATGCTCAACCTTCCCTTGTTGGCAATTAGGACACTTAGCCAAGAATATCATAATATCCTTCTTCATCCTATTCCACCAATAAATCTCCCGCAAATCACGGTGCATCTTGGTGTCTCCCGAGTTAATAGAATACCGAGAACTATGGGATTCTGACAATATTTGTTCCCTCAAGTCATCCACATTCGAAACAGACAAACGACCTAAGTACATTAGGACACCATCTCCCCCTTGGGAGAAAGCCTCTACGGACTTCTTTAGAACCACCTCTTTTAATTCTACTAAGGTCGGATCAAGACATTGTTTTGCTTTGATATCCGCCACGAAAGATGATTTGAAACCATTATGGACCATAATACCACCCTTGGTGGAATCCACTAGTTGAACTCCCTATCATGCCAACTTATGAACATCTCGAACCAACTTTTTTCTTCCATCATCAACATATGCAACACTACCCATGGATAACCGACTAAGGGCATCCGCCGCCACGATTGCTTTACTAGGGTGAGAAAGAACACTCATATCATAATCTTTCAATAACTCAAGCCACCTTCTTTGGCGAAGATTTTGATCTTTTTGGGTAAACACATATTGCAAACTTTTGTCTTCGGTAAACACATTAACATGTACCCCATACAAATAATGCCTCAAAATCTTTAAGGAAAATATCACCGCCGCTAATTCAAGATCGTGGGTAGTATAGTTCTTTTCATGAACCTTTAGTTGCCTTAAAGCATAGGAAATCACCTTACCATTTTGCATAAGCACACATCCCAATCCAACTCTAGAGGCATCACAATATACCACAAAGCCATCCATACCTTCCGATAAGGTCAACGCCGAAGCGGAAGTAAGTCTATCTTTCAACTCTAGGAAACTTTTGTCACAAGCTTCGGACCATATAAACTTGGCCTTCTTTTGAGTCAAAGCCGTCAAAGGAGAAGAAATGGAGGAAAACCCCTCAACAAACCTTTTTTAATAACCAGCCAAACCCAAGAAGCTTCTAATATCTGTCAGTGATAGAGGTCTCAGCCAACTCTTAACCGCATCCATCTTCTTTGGATCTACTTCAATACCGTTGCTTGAAACTATATAGCCAACGAAAGCTAAAGACCTCAACCAAAACACACATTTACTAAACTTTGCATAGAGTTGATGGTCCTTTAGAATTGCAATACAATCCCCAAATGATCAATATTATCATTGTCACTTCTTGAATAGATCAAAATATTATCTATGAATACAATTACAAACATATCAAGGCATAGTCTGAATACCCTATTCATCAAATCCATAAACGTTGCCGAGGCATTAGTCAAATCAAAGGACATCACTAACAACTCATAATGACCATATCAGGTTCTAAAAGTTGTTTTTGGAATATCTTTCTCTTTCACTCTCAGTTGGTGATTTCCCAACCGGAGATCAATTTTAGAGAAATAACTTTCCCCAATGGAGTTGATCAAATAAGTCATCTATTCTCAGAAGAGGATACTTGTTTTTGATGGTCACTTTGTTCAACTACCAATAATCAATACACATACGGAGTGAACCATCTTTATTATTAACAAACAACACTGGAGCACCCCATGGAGAGATACACGATCGAATGAAGCCCTTATCCAATAAGTCCATCTATTGATTTTTCAACTCCTTAATATCTATCGCAGCCATTCTATAAAGAGAAATAGAGATAGGTTGGGTATCGGGTAAAGGTCAATCCCAAAGTCTATTTCTCTTTCGAGAGGAATGCCGGGTAAATCATCGGGGAAAACTTCTGGAAACTCTTTTACTACTGGGACCGACTCAACAATAGGAGTTTCAGATTCCACATCCCTCACCCTCACTATATGGTAGACACAACCCTTCGAAATCATTTTCATAGATTTTAGGTAAGAAACAAATTGACCTCTAGGAATAGAATTTCCCCCTTTCCACTCAAGGATAGGTTCATTTGGAAACTGAAATTTGACTACTCTAGTCCTACAATCAATAGAGGTGTAACAGAAATGCAACCAATCCATACCCAAGATGACATCGAAATCTATCATGTCAAGTTCTATCAAATAAACCAAGGTAACTCTATGGGACAAGGAAATGGGACATCTCCTATAAACCCTCTTAGCCACCACAGAATCACCAATAGGGGTAGAGACAAAAAAGGGTTCTAACAATACATTAGGAAGCATATTGAATCTCATAGCTAAAAAAGGAGTCACAAATGACAAAGTCGCCCCCAGATCAAGTAAATCATACACATCTATATGGAAAACTTTTAACATACAAGTCACAACATCCGAGGAACTCTCTTAATCACCTCTAGTTTGGAGAGAATAGAAACGGTTTTGCTTAGGAGTATTTCCACCTGAACCACTCGAACTGGATGAAGGGTAGGGTTGAGCCCTACGACGGCCATCTCCATCATTCTTAGAAATCGAAGGACAATTCCTTATTTTATGATCCGTCTTTCCACACCCGAAGCAAGCATTAGAACACGCTAGACACTTCCCTTCAGAATTTCTCCCACATTTAGCACAAGTAGGCATAAAAGACCTATTACCATCTCTTTGAGGTTTTGGGTTAGAAACCTTTTCATTATTAGGCCTTGGAGGCGCACTAAAAGAACCTTTCCCATTATATGGGGCCCGTTTCCATCGGTCTTGCCTTTTTCCACTGGTTAAACCAAATCTAAGCAACCCCTTTGAGTTGGTAAGCGGCGAGTTCCGCCTTCTCTACTGGAGTCACAACAATAATAGCAAGTACCTTACAGACCTCGTCGATAAACTCTTAAGGGTCTTCCTCAACCCTAGAGCCATAAAATTTGGGAGGGTTTATTCTCGTAAAATCCCTCAGTCTTGCCGTCGTCGTACCCACATTTGGGTTCACGGGGACTAAAACCTCTCTATTGGCTTATGTCGTCACGGCTTGAGCCAACACTTGGAATGCCGACCTAAACTCTGCATTAGTCACATTCTCATTCAATGGGTCAATCAGAGCTTGAGGAGGAGCTTCGGGAGGAACCTCTTGCTCAACATTAAATTTCTCCAACCTTCTAGCATTTTCTCTTCTAGTAGTCATATCCAGAAAACCATCAGGCGTAGATTAGGAGAAAGAGTTATAGAATTAAACTCCATGGCACGACCTAGAGGAGTGAAGAAGTGAAATTTCCTAAACATCTAATAGCCTCCTATTCATAAATGTGGTGCGCTTCACATATATGAACAAGACTCTACTAGATGTGGTTTGAGATATCCTAGAACCATTCTAAACCTTGTGCTCTTATTACCAAGTTTGGCACGACCCAGGGTCACCCTAGATGTAACAAGGCATATAAGATCATGAGAGGCCTCATAAAAGCCACTTAGCATATCATAACATAAAGTAATAGAGATGAGTGGGAATTTAAGACTTTTCAATAGAATCAAAGTCTTTTATAAAACGAGCAGAAATCTAACATATTTGTCTCAAACCATCTAAACATAAGAGAATAGAAATCATGGGACGCAGCCCATACAATAGTACATGACATAAAGGAGAAGCATAAAGGAAAGTGGTGATCACATCCTCGAACACAATGAGGACTCACCGAAATTCACTTCCTTGAATCGACAACGAAGCTAGCCACGATGGTGAGAATCAATGTCGCCGGACCCTACATTTGATAAGAATGTAAGAAAGAGTATGCGTTAGTACAATCAATTACTAAATATGATGGCTAGCATAAACAATACAACATAAGCATTAGTCAAAATAAGACATAAGGCATAATCATACTCAAGACATAATAAGCATCATAATGAAGGAGGAATACTCCCTTAAGTAACCTCACTTAACCTTAGCCAAGACATAGGTCATCTGCCTCTAGTCAAGCTTACAACATGGAAGGCATATCTAGCAACACTCCAAGCAAGTCAACTTCATAACATAATCAAATTAATCATGCTTACTTTTAAAGACATGGGGATTCGCCTCAATGCCTATCTTATAACGGCTAATAGGTATTCGCCTCTTTTCTTACTTACTTTTAGATTGCGGGTACTCGCCTCCACAACCTCATCATATGACACGGGTATTCACCTCCACATCATTTCATAAGGACCATGGGTACTCGCCTCCATGTACATTCATCATAATAGGAATGTGGGACTCACCTCTTGTTCAATTCTAAGGAGTATGGGAATCACCTCATATCCTTGCATATGGAGATCAAGGGTAATCACCTCTAGCCTCATCATTCATTAAGGATTTTAGTCTAGATACATTTTAGGTGAGAAAACCCTTCAACCTAGAGTTATTCGTGTGAGTAAACCTTTCACATTCATACAATCAGGTTTATCAATTCATTCTAGGAAGTATCCCTTTCATACTACAACATCAACAATCAACAATTCATAGTCTAGGCTTTACTCTCAAAGCACTACATCTCATTATAATCATTTATGTGTTACAACTCGAAAAACTAGTAGGTGAAACTAGAGCCTTACGAGTGTGTTGTTGAGTTTGATGTGGGGTTTTATGTTGTAAAATGAGTTCCCGAGCATAGGTTGAGGGGTTTAGGGGTTAGACGACAAGGTACGACCCCCTTCGGACCAACTAAGGGGTCATTTAGGAGGACCCTAAAGCCTAACCAACAAAGCTCCCCAAAATTACCCATGCTACCAATTTAAATGGCACCTACGGCCAATAGGTGGACCCACGCCCCGTAGGTGGGGGTCGTGAGTTAGGTCCCAAGATTAAGATTTGCAGCCACCATCTATGGACCTACAGGATAGGGTGTCAATTTCCCCACGGTCCGTAGGTCTGGGGCCGTGGATGGCACCTATGTTGCTGCCTAGGCTCGTCCATTTAAGGGGCAAAGTGATAATTTCCAAATTTAATTAGTTATGGGTTGGGGACGGTTTAAATTGTTTTATTTCACTTATTTAATACTTTTTAAGTCATTAAACTAACCTTTACAACTCAATATTCCCAAAACTCAAAAATAGAAACCACCGCATCTCCAAATAATTATCTCTCTAGAAACCTCCATTGGAGAAGAAGAAGTCAAGGTTTGGAGTTCAAGAGTTCATCTTTCTCATTCAATTTCATGGAAGTTTCTTCAATCAAGGTATGGTATTCTTCATCCTTGGTTAAGTTTTATCCAAGGAGTCCCTTCAAAACAAGAATTCAAAGCTTCCAAATTCCCCCAAAAGTTAGGGTTTCAATCTAAGTCAAGGGTTCAACTTCAAAACATTTTCAATGATTGATGTATGATGAATTATGATTGAATTGATGAATTAACGTTGATTTATGATGAATTTTCCCCATGAACCCATGAATCCCCCAAAATACTAAATTGTGAATTTATGATTTGGGTTGATTGATTATGGAAGCATGTTAAATTGATTATGTCTATATTGATTGAGTTATTGAATCATGACATTCCTCTTATCTAATGTAGTATTCTAGATGTTTGGGTTGAGATTGATTCATAGCCTTGGAGGGCAAATTTATGAATGTTGATGTATAATCATAATGCTTATGCATATGATTTGTGATTTCAATGAAAGTAATGTGATCATGACTATAATGCAATAGTGGTGGTGTTGAAAGGTTATTGTCACATATACACACACTCATGAATGAAGAATGAATGAAGTTTCTATGATTATGTTAATGGCGATGTGTTGATTGAAAGGCTATTCACAATTGTTCACTAATGAATGATAATGACATGTTGTGAAAGGACTTTCACACATTATGGGGATTCTTAGTTGAAAGGCTATTCTCATCTTTGAATCAATGAGCTATTTAATAAATGAATATTGGGTTGAGATGGGTGCTCATCCGTGAGTTGAGGCGGGGTATCTAGTAACAATCTATTATCCCATAATAATGAACTAAAGTAATGAATGTCAAGTACTCCGTGGGGAATAATGCTAAGCACTGAGAGGATATTGATTGAGATGGATACTCATCCATGAGTTGAGGTGGGGTATCCAGTAGCAATCTCTTGAGATGGATGCTCATCCGTGAGTTAAAGTGGGGTATCTAGTAGCAATCTCCCTATCCCATAACTATGTGCCCACATAGGTTTATAGCTAGTGGATCCACCTTAGCTAAATGTTAACGGTCCTACCTTAGGCAAGTAGAAATCCCTTATTAGGTGTGGGTAACACTGGGATTCCATGATTTGCTCACATGGTCTATGTCAGTTAAGGCATACCCCTACAAAGAATGATAATGAACTATGGCTTCTCAAGAATACACTACTTAGTGTGGGTAGGGGTATGGGACTTCATCCATGCATTGCACAAGTATGCTTGGAGAGTAGTCATGATTTGTTTCTTCATGTTATAATGTTGTATGATTAAGGATATGAGTTAGGTATTATGGTTACTCAAGAAGTCCTATGAAGTATGGGTGGTAGTATGGGATGCCATCCATGCATTGCACAAGTAGGGTTTGAGAGTGGCTATGGTGTGTTTCTCTAATGTCATAATGTCTAATGAAATGAATGTGCTACTAATGAATCTAATGATAATGTTGACTTAAAGTCTCAATGTAATGATGTATGCTTTACTTGGAAATGTTATTATGAGTTACTTTCCTTGTCATGACTTACTAAATGTGAATGTTCCTTATGCATGAGTATTGACTAAAGATGAGTATGAATAATGGTAAGTTCATCTATGGTGGCCTCAAAGTGGTACTTAGTAGGAATAGTAGTATGGGATGCTATTCTTACATTGCACAAGTATAGCTAAGAGTTACTCAAGGTGAAGGTACTAATGTGTTGTAATGGCTTATATGTTAAATATACGTGTATCTTATGCCTTTTATACTAAATTTCATGATGTTTCTCAAAATTGGCATATAGCATGGTTTTCAACCAAATGTCCTTTTTAAGCATGATTTTTGCATGGCTATCATACTTAGTACATTAATTGTGCTAATCCATATTTCTTCTATTTTTCTACAAAGTGTAGGTTCCAGCAATTGAGTAGATTTCTTCTAGTTCAAAGCTTGGATCGATTCTCTCCAAAGCTTCTGGTATGTCCTCATGGATTCGAGGACAAGTGCTATATAGTTCTTTCATGTCTTTCATTGCATTAGACACTTTCTAGACTTTCTATTGTAAGGTTCGTGACCCTAGTTTTGATTCAAATGTATTAGATAGCCATATGAGACAAGTAGACTTCCGTTGTTTTAAATAAAGTTTTTTGATTGTATGGATTTAAAACAGTTTTAAATTTCGTACCATTTTTCATATGTCTTATGTTATGAATGCTATGAGGCTTGTATGAGGCTCTTCGGAGTCTTGTACGATGTGTTACGTCTGGGGTGTAAGCTCGGTCGTAACATTATGCTTTACTTTCAAACAATTAACATTATATTCATCATATATGCTTTAATCTCAAACAATTCTAATCATGATTCATCAATCCTATAAGGATATATCTAACCCATAGAGTTTCCATCACATGGCATCAAACCCAACTATATCAATTCAACCCTAAAATTATAAGATAGGCATGGGTACATGTAATTTCATCCTAAATACATGCAATTCTATCAATTCATTCATAAACAATCATAATCCACTCAATTGGATTAACATTCATCATAACCCACAACACTGGAAGAAACCCTAACTAGAATTGGGGAAATTCCTCTTCAAATTATGGATTTCTAGGGGACTCCATGGGAGGAAGGATCCCACGGATGAAAAGTCATCATACCTTAGTCACAATTCCCACTAAAGCTTGAAAATTGGGAGACTTGATCTTGACCTAGCTTCTATCTCCTTCTTTTTCTTCTACCTTCTAGAGAGAATATTTGGGAAGTGATTTGGGTTTTCTTTTGAGAATTGAGAGAATGACTTAACTGAGGGAGTTTAGGTGTCTAAAGTTCTTATATACGTGGTCTAGGTTTAGGCAAAACAAAACATCAGTGATACGATTAAAACCGAAAAAGACCCTTATGCCCCTAAAATGAAGTGCCAATCATGAACCACGGATCCCCGACAGATGGATCGTCGACTAACGTACGGTCCCTCCTAATCGATCGTGGTTTCTTGTCAGAGAATTTGGCCTAACCTACGGACCATTGGACCAGGGACCGTGGACTCACCTATGGTCCATAGGTCTCTCTGTGGTTCAGGGCTAGGCCATTTTCTAAAACTCCCTACCCGCGGCCCCACCTACGGTCTGTAGTTCAACCCACGTGCCGTGGTTGGCCCTCGTAGATTGCACCAACAATTTCCCAACAGCTGCTATTTGCCTCATTTCGAATTCGGAATCTTACATTATTTCCCTTTTGGTATAATTCATTCTCGAATGAGATTCTGAGCACGTTTCTAGACAAAAACTCTAGACTAGCAGCCCATCATGCATGCAACACATCGAAATGAACACAACTAAGGAGGAAACATCATCTCCAAGCTCAACATATTCAGTGCACCATAAGGTAGTAGGAACTACATCTAACAACCCAATATGCATGAAATTTTCAGATTTCTTACACTTAAGGAGGAACTACCTTCTCCAAACTCAAAAGCAATGCTCAACACAATCTGATGGAGCTCATATGCAATTCAATCTCAAAAAGCACATATTCAAGGAGGGGGATCTCCACTCCAAATCAAGGCATGTTCTACAACTCATCTCATGAAGTTTATAAGCAACTCATACTCAATACTCAACAACATGAGGAAAATAATTCACAAAAGCCATTTTTTACAAAAACTTAACCTTTTTCATGAACATGCAAATTTAAGGTAATCATGGAAACACATAAAACACACATGAGTTCACACATAAAAAAACCAAGAGGAACTCGTTACCTCAAGCTAGAATAAGAGGAAAAAGATGAGGATATCAGGACATCATATCGGCCTCGGCCTCCCAAAGAGCACCCTTAACTAGGTGGTTTCTCCATAACACCTTAACGGAAGCAACCTCTTTGTTCCTCAACCCCTTAACTTGTCGGTCTTAGATTTCAACTGGAACTTCTTCATAAGAAAGGTTCTCTTTCACTTCTAACCCTTCTAGGGGAATTATGGATGTCGGATCTCCAACACACTTTTTCAACATAAAGAAATGGAAAACTGGATGCACCGATGCCAACTCATTTGGAAAATCAAGCTCATATGCAACCTTACCAACACGTCTCAGAATTTGATATGGGCCTACAAAATGGGGACTAAGTTTCCCTTTCTTACGAAACCTCATTACACCCTTCATGGTGAGATTTTGAAGTAAACCCAATCATGCACATCGAATTCAAGGTCTCTCCTTCTAACATTTGCATAAGACTTTTGTCGACTTTGGGCCGTTCTCAACCTCTCTCTAATGAGTCAAATTTTCTCAATATCCTCATGAACTAACTCGGGTCCTATCAAAGTAACCTCACCAACCTCAAACCATCCTATAGGAGATCTACACCTCCTACCATAAAGAGCCTCAAACGGAGCCATACCAATACTCGAATGGTAGCTATTATTGTAAGAAAATTCTATCAAAGGCAAATGGTAACCTCAATTTCCCTTGAAATCAATCACGCAAGCCCTCAACATGCCTTCCAATGTTTGGATTATTTTTTTCTTCTTGCCCATACGTTTGGGGGTGAAAAGTTGTGCTAAGCTTAATGCCAAGACCCTTTTGGAAGGACTTTCAAAACTATAAAGTAAACTGAGTACCTCTATCAGAGACAATGGACAAGGGCACTCCATGTAACCTTACCATCTTTCTCAAGTACAACTTAGCATAATCTTCCGCCGTATAGGAACCCTTGATAGGAATGAAATGGGCCGATTTCGTCATTCGGCCTACTATAACCTAAATCGAATCATATTGATGCCGAATTTGTGGCAGCCCTACTATGAAGTCCATATTCAAATGTTCCCACTTCCAAGTAGGAATGCTAATATTTTGGGATAAACATCTCGGTTTCTGATTCTCAACCTTCACTTGTTGGTAATGAGGACACAAAGCCACAAATCCCGCAATATCCTTCTTCATCCCAATCCACCAATAAATCTCCCACAAATCATGGTATATCTTAGTGGCTCCCGGGTTAATAGAATACCAAGAACTATGGGATTCTGACAAGATCTGTTCCCTCAAGTCATCCACATTCGGAACACACAAACGACCCTGGTACCTCAAGACACTATCTCCCCCTTGGGAGAAAGCCTCTACGGACCATTTTAGAACCACCTCTTTTAATTCTACTAAGGTCGGATCAAGACATTGCTATCCTTTGACATCTGCCATGAAAGATGATTCAAAACCATTATGAACCATAATACCACCCTTGGTGGAATCGACTAGTTGAACTCGCAATCGGGCCAACCTATGAACATCTCGAACCAACTCTTTTCTTCCATCATCAACATGTGCAACACTACCCATAGATAACCGACTAAGGGCATCCACCACCACGTTTGCTTTACCAGGGTGATAGAAAACACTCATATCATAATCTTTCAATAACTCAAGCCAACTTCTTTGGCAAAGATTTAGATCTTTTTGGGTAAACACATATGGCAAACTTTTGTGTTTGGTAAACATATATCAATATGTACCCCATACAAATAATGCCTCCAAATCTTTAAGGCAAATACCATCGCCGCTAATTCAAGATCGTGGGTAGGATAGTTCTTCTCATAAACCTGTAGTTGCCTTGAAGAATAGGCAATCACCTTACCATTTTGCATAAGCATGTATCCCAATCCAACTCTAAAGGTATCATAATATACCACAAAGTCATATGTACCTTCCGGTAAGGTCAACACCGGAGCGGAAGTAAGTCTAATTTTCAATTCTTGGAAACTTTTCTCACAAACATCGGACCATATAAACTTGGCCTTATTTGGAGTCAAAGCCGTCAAAGGAGAAGCAATGGAGGAAAACCACTCAACAAGCCTTCTATAATAACAGGTCAAACCTAAGAAACTTCTAATATATGTCGGTGATAGAGGTCTCGGCCAACTCTTGACCGCATTCATCTTCTTTGGATCTACCTCAATACCCTTTCTTGAAACTATATGGCCAAGGAAAGCTACAGATCTTAACCAAAACTCAGATTTACTAAACTTTGCATAGAGTTGTTAGTCCTTGAGAATTTGCAATACAATCCTCAAATGATCAATATGCTCAGTCTCACTTCTTGAATAGATCAAAATATCATCTATGAACACAATTACAAGCATATCAAGGTATTGTCTGAACACCCTATTTATCAAATCCATAAATGTCGTCGGGGTATTAGTCAAACCAAAGTACATCACTAAAAACTCATAATGACTATATCAGTTTCTAAAAGTCATTTTTGAAATATCTTCCTCTTTCACCCTCAATTGGTGATAACCCAACCGGAGATCGATTTTAGAGAAATAAATTGCCTCTTGGAGTTGATCAAAATTTTAATTTTTCACCCCTACCCTCAATCCACCCCTACCACCCCCCACCCCACCCCACCCCCAAAAAGATTTAAGTTTGTTTTTAAAAAATATTTTCAATTTCAAAAATTATTTTCTACCCTAGTAAAAATAAAAGATATTTCTCAAAAAAAAAAATCATTCATAAATCAAACACTAAAAATCTTTTCCGGAAAATATTTTCTACTCACCAACCAAACATGAGAAAATAAGTCAAAAATCAACTTGTTTTACAGGAAAACATTTTCCTTCATAGCAAACACACCCTATGAGGTACTTGTTTAAGTCTTAGTTCATTGGATATAGAGATTGCAACCCTAACACCACTAGGTAAAGGCATACATCTCATGAGACCTAACTTTGGGAAAACCTGCACTCTACTATGTAAGATTTCCCCCTTTAACTTGGATAGTCCTCACATCAACTACGTATAGTTCTCATTTCAACTTGGAGCCCAAACCCTATCTTGTGTGACACTCCATCTCATTATCAATATCCACTTGGGGCCAAGCATACACCCCATGATTCACTATTAAGCCTTTCTTAACATTCATGTCTGATGGAAGAATGTCTTTGACAATACATCCATGTTCAAGAGATTCTATCACTTCCAGCATTCAAGCATTTATAAGGTAGGTTAGGTGAGTATGGGCCCTTCACAACAATTCTACCGATTAGGCTTTTATTCTCATGTGGACTCTACTCTCAAAGCCTATACATACATAATTCATCACATTACCTTTACTCTCAAACACCTAGTGATTCAACATTCTTGACTACAAGACTTACTCTCAAAGCTTTACTTCATACAATCCTCATGCATATCTAGATCTCAAGACATTCTAGTCATCAGCTTCATCTTTAAGCAATTCTAGTGCTAGTTCATCATATAAGTTTAATCTCAAGCCTTACTAGTCTTGATTCATAATGTATACTATAATTTAATTCCATTCATGTAAACATGTTTATATTCATGAACAATTACCATACAATTCATCTATTTAGAAGATCAATCTATAAATCCTCAATTTCACCTTTCATGGCATAAACCCACATAATATCAATTTCATCAAATAGACTAGGGTTAACCGTGAAAAATATATAAATTTATCATTATATCATCATTCAATTCTAAAACAATCATAAACAAGTATTATCCACTCAATTGGAAACATACTCAAAACTAACCACAACATTGGAAGAAACCCTAGCTAAAATTGGGTTTTATATTCACAATTAGAGGGAATCTTGGGGGATCTATGGATGGAAGAATCCATAGATGAATAAGCTATCATACCTTGATTATAAATCCCTCACAATTCTAGCAAAAATGGAGGAAGTTGACATAGCTTGACCCTCTCTTATTCTTCTTCTTCTTGGGTTTGCTAGAGAGAGAATTTTTTAGAGAAAGAACTTTGGAATCTTTTGGGGTTTTGGAATTAATGACTTAGTTGGGTTGGTTAATGACTTAAAATAGTTTATATAGGTGTATAAAGTCCATATAAAATGACCCCCACTTAAAACCAACTAAAAAGGAATTTACAAAAAGACCCTTCACTAGGCAGCCCACTCCCAGGCACCACGACAGGGCTCACGAGCCGTGGTCCTGCCCATGGTCCTTGGGCAGTGGCTATGGTTTGGTGGCTTGGCCTCCTCAACGCTAAGGCATGACCACGAGCCTTCCCATGAACCGTGGTCAAGACCACTGGCCGTGAAGTGACTCGTGGTCCATGGTCCAGTTGCTTGTCCCCACGGACTTAACTACCACAAGTCTAAGGAACCTTCACGAGGCCTCCCACTGACCAAGGTCAAGACCACTAGTCGTGGTGATGGCCGTGAACTTGGGGCAGTGCTTGCCAAGGTTGGGGCAGCCTTGGTCTTTAGTTTGGGCCTTGCCCCTTTGCCTTGGCACTTGCCTTTTAGCCTTGACTCTTGTAGCCCTCAACTAAACCCTAGATTGTCTACTAAGCTACGGGATGTCATTTTACGATTCTAACCCTTGATTCAAACTCTAAAACTTTCACGTAAAGCTCTAGTTTAGTCTACGAATTTCCTGAATGTTACAATATCTCCCCCTTGGGATCATTCTTCCTCGAGTGACGATTCTAAACACTTCTTAAAGGAAACGACTCTAGACTAGCAGTCCATCATGCATGCAACTCATCTAATGCACCTAAACAAAGGAGGAAAACTTCAACTCCATCTCAAACATATTCAATGCAACACAAGGAAACAGAAACTACATCTAACAACCCATTATGCATGAAAACTCTATATTTACTCATATTTAAGGAGGAACTACCATCTCCAAGCTAAAACATGGTCAACATACACTCATGGAAGCTATATGCAATTTACTCTCAAAAAGCATTTATTCAAGGAGGAATCTCTCAACTCCAAACTAAGGCATGCTCATATATTCATCTCATGAAGTCAAATAGGCAACTCTACTCAATGCATTACAAGATGAGGTAAAACAATGAAACTCATTTTCTTTTAAATCACAAGCTTTCATGAAGATGCAGCACATAAGGAAATCATGGAAACATACAAATCACACATGACTTCACATAGAAAGCAATTCAAGAGAAACTTATCATCTCAAGATCTTAATGCTAAAGGAGGAATACAGGGAAAAAGGGTGAGGATATCGGGACTTCTCATTGTCCCTAGGCCTCCCAAGTAGCACCCTCAACTAAAACCCTTACTAAAAGATCACTCATCAACATTTTCATGGAAACAACTTCCTCGTTCTTCTATTTCATAACTTGCCGGTCTAAGATCCCAACCAGTTCTTCTAAATTAGAGAGGTTCTCATTAAGTAACTCTAGCTCACAAGCAACCTCACCAACATTACTCAAGATCTCATATGAACCTACAAAACTGGGACTAAACTTCCCAAAATTTACTACACCTCTCAAGGTGAGAATTTCAAGCCAACCTAAATCATGAACATCAAGAACATTCAACAACCTTGTTATCTAAGCACATCATCTCCCCCTTGGGAGTAATCCTATACGAACTCTTCTAAGCATCATTCCTTTCAACTATAAGGTCGGAACAAGTACTCGCTAAGCTTTTACATCCATCACACAAAATGATTCTAAACCAAGGTGAAATACACTTCTACCCTTCTTAGAGGAGTCTATTCACTCAACCCATCTAGGCATTACTTAAATACCCTATTCATCAAATCTATCAACATATCTCAAAACTCATCATGACTAAGTCGGGTTCTACCACCAAATTCACATAACCATAATACAACCCATTAATACTAAAGACAATATCAATGTCTATCTAGTCACATAGACATAATTGGCATCACAACCAACCCTTCTCCCTCACTCCTTGTAGCATGAGCCCATCGAGTAGTCATATCCTAAAGGTCATCGGATAAGGAGTCGGAGAGAGACCTTATAGAGTTAAACACTATGGCAAGACTTAGAGAATGAAGAAGTAAAGTTTCCTAAGCATCCAATAGCCTCATATTCATAAATATGGCACGCTTCACATTTATGAACAAGACTCTACTGGACGTGGTTTGAAACAATCCTAGAACAATTCTAAACCTTGTGCTCTTATTACCAAGTTTGTCACGACCCAGGGGTATACCCTAGAAGTAACATGGCGTACTTGACCCCGAAGGGGTCTCAGACAAGCCCTTAGCACATCACAACGTAAGATAATAAAAAAGTACAAAAATTTTAAAAACCTTAACCATACAATCGAAGTCTTTTATAAAAGCAAGTGGAAGTCTTACTACACTTTATCTCAAACAATCTAAACTCAACTTTGAATTAAAACCTTTCAGACACAGCCCATACAATAGTCTCAAGACATGAAAATAAAAGACATAAAGGAAATAGTGGCTTTGTCCTCTAATCTAAGAGGACTCACCCAAATCTTCAAATTATTACTCCTTAGAAACCTTTCCTCAAGAAAGGAACTAAAATCTCTGAACCCTACATTTGGTGAGAATGTAGGCAAAGTATGCAATAGTACAAAAGTACTAAATATGATAGATAGCATAACATCAAAAGAGCACAATATCATAAGGATTAGTGAACATAAGACATAATCTAATAGTTCATGAAACATCAACTATAAGCATAAGAGACAATATCATAATCATAACTAAGGTCTCTAACACAAACATTATTTCACCCTTAGTCTCTCATATCATAAGAGAACCATTTTAAGTAACCTCAAAGCATACTTGTTCAAGGCACTAAAAAGACCCTATAATCCCATCCAAGTTAAGTATCCCTTTTGGTCATCATAAACATAGTCCACATGCATAGTCAACTCTTAGACTCTTATAAGTAGCTTCAAGTCATACTTGTGCAATGTATGAGTAAGACCCCATAATCCCACTCACACTAAGTACCACATTAGGCGATCATACATACCTACCCTCTTAGGATCTCATCCTTAACTTACTTCTCATAACCAAGGGAATCTCTCACCTTTAGACACGCATAACAAGGAAGGCAACTATAGCACAATCCTATCGAAACATACATCATATAAGAGAACACTTCCTTAGGAAACTTTAAGTTATACTTGTGCAATGCATGAATAAGATCCCATAATCCTATCCATGCTAAGTACCACTTTTAGGTCCACATACTCATACTTCTTGATTTGGAAACTAGTCCCTCTCTTTAAACCTTAGAACCCTATGAGGTATTTCCTTAAGAACATCTTAGCTCATTATTAAGTTAAACCCTATGAGATACTTCTTTAAGAATGTCTAGGTTCATTATTAAGATGGACCCTATGAGATACTTCCTTAAGCATGTCTAAGTCCATTTATGCTTTTGAACACTATGAGGTACTTGTTTAAGTAACTCTTGGTTCATAGGATACGGAGATTGCATCCCTAACACCACTAGGTGAAGGCTTACATCTCATGAGACCTAACTTTGGGAAAACCCTCACTCTACTATGTAAGAGTTCTCCCTTTAACTTGGATAGTCCTCACATCAAGTAGGTGTGGTTCTCCTTTCAACATGGAGCCCGGACCCTATCTTGTGTGACACTCCATGTCATTATCAATATCCACTTGGGGCCAAGCATACACCCCAAGATTCACTATTAAGCCATTCTTAACATTCATGTCTAATGGAAGAATGTCCTTGACAATCCATCCATGTTCAAGTGATTCTATCACTTCATGCATTCAAGAATTTATAAGGTAGGTTAGGTAAGTATAGGCCCTTCACCATAATTCTAACTATTAGACTTCTATTCTCTTATAGACTCTACTCTCAAAGCCTATAAAGACATAATTCATCACATTAACTTTACTCTCAAAGCCCTAGTGATTCAACATTCTTGACTACAAGCCTTAATCTCAAAGCGTTACTTCATACAATCATCATGCATATCTAGATTTCAAGACATTCTAGTCATAAGCTTCATCTTTAAGCAATTCTAGTCCTAGTTCATCATATAAGTTCAATCTCAAGCCTTACTAGTGATGATTCATAATGTACACTATAATCTACATCCATTCATGTCCACATGTCTATATTCATGAACAGTTACCACACAATTTATCAATTTATGAATCCTCAATTTCACTTTTCATGGCAAAAACCCACATAATATCAATTTCATCAATTAGACTAGGGTTAACCATTGAAAACATATAAATTCATCATAATATCATGATTAAATTCTAAAACAATCATAAACAAGTATTATCCATTCAATTGGAATCATACTCAACACTACCCACAACATAGGAAGAAACCCTAGCGAGAATTGGGTTTTATCTTCACAATTGGGGGAAATATAGGGGGATCTATTGATGGAAGAATCCATAGATGAATAAGCTATCATACCTTGATTATAAAGCCCTCAAAATTCTACCAACAATGGAGGAAGTTGACCTAGCTTGACCCTCTCTTCCTTTTCTTCTTCTTCTTCTTAGGTTTTCAAGAGAGAGAATTTTTTAGAGAAAGAACTTTGGGATCTTTTGATGTTTTGAAATTAATGATGGGGTGGTTAATGACTTAAAATAGTTTATATCGGTGTATAAATTCCATATAAAACGACCCCTACTTAAAACCAACTAAAATGGAATTTACTAAAAGACCCCTAACTAGGCAGCCCGCTCTCAGGCACCACAACAGGGCTCACGAGCTGTGGTCCTGCCCGTGGTCCTTGGGTAGTCGCTATGGTTTGGTGGCTTGGCCTCCACAATGCTAAGGCATGACCATGAGCCTTCCCACGAAACGTGGTCAAGACCACTGGCCGTGAATTGGCTCGTGGTCCATGGTCCAGTGGCTTTGCCCCAAGAACTTTCCTCCCACAAGGCTTAAGAACTTTCACGAGGCCTCCCACAAACCATGGTCAAGAACACTGATCGTGGTGATGTATGTGAACTTGGGGCAGTGCTTGCCAAGGTTGGGGCAGCCATGGCCTTTAGCTTGGGCCTTGCCCCTTTGCCTTGGAACTTGCCTTTTAGCCTTGACTCTTGTATCCCTCAACTAAACTCTAGATGGTCTACTAAGTTATGGGATGTCATTTTATGATTGTAACCCTTGCTTCAAACTCTAAAACCTTCATGTAAAGCTCTAGTTTAGTCTACGAATTTTCGGAAAGTTACAATTACCATCTCCTTGAGGTTTTGGGTTAGACACCCTTTCATTATTAGGACTTGGAGGAGCACTAGTGGAACACTTCGAAAACAAGTAGGCTAAACTAGATCTTGACATTAGGGTTAGCGCCTTGAAATGTACCTCCCCGTACCTTACAATAATTGTTTTCGTGTTAGAATGGCAATGCTCAAACCCCAAGGACCAACCATAGGTCTTTGAGGAGTGCACAAAAAATATAGCTAGGCAGTGACCCACGAGGGGCCACTCACACCCCGTAGGCCCCCCACACCTCGTGAGTGAGGTGCCGTAGGTCATGCCTGCAAAATCAGGCCCCAAAACCCCTACCCACACTCACCAGCACGGGCCGTGGGTCCAACCATGGTCCGTCTGTGAGGGGTCGTGGGTGGTGACTAGAAACAGTTTTGCTGAGTTGATTGAGGGATACTTTGGGGTTTTCCATTTTTATTTAATGATAAGTGATGTCGTTTTGTATTAATTTAAACTAACTATTTATGATTTTAAGACCTCCAAATGTAGTCATCTTCCTCATAATTCCAAAATCCCAAATCAAAACCAACTTTTCCCCCAAAAACTCTCTCTTCAGAACTCCAAGGAAGAAGAAGAAGAAAGTTGAAGTTAGGGTTTGAAAGAGCTAGATTTTCTACTCAATTTCTTTGGAATTCAAAGCTAAGGCATGGTTGTCCTTCATCCATGGAGTCCCTTCAAAACCCCAATTTCAAAGATAGAAATTTCCCAAAAGCTAGGGTTTGACTCCAAGTCATGGATTCCTTTCAAGATGCGGGTGAATTGTAGAAAGATGAATATTATGAGATTCTGGTTGTAGTAATTGAGTTAATTGAATCATGTTATTATCCGGGTCTAATGTAGTAATTCTAGATGTGTTGATTGAATGTGATCTATGGTCCTTTAAGGGCAAACTATGCAAATTATGCATGATTATGAGGTTTATGTATATGCTTTTAGAACACTTTGAGAGCAAAGTGAATATGATTTTGATCTAGTTGGTGTGTTGTTGGATGACTATCCTCATGTACACACTTATGTATGAATATGGTATGATGTGAAAGGTTTTCTCACAATATGATGATTCTAGGGTTGAAAGGCTATTATCACCTATTGAATCTATGAGCTATAGTATGAATTATGTTGGATTAAGTGTCAAGACATTCTTCCATGAAATTGAACTTAAGTCAAGACTTAATATGTAATCTATGGGAATTAATTCTAAGCACTGAGTGGATACGAATTTGAGATGGAAGCATATACGATTGTTGAGTCCGGCTTCCCAATGAAAGTTTTTACACTAGTTGAGTCTGGCTTTCCCAATGGATTCCTTCTACCATAGTTGAGTCCGAGTTCCCAAAGTATGTATATCATGAGATGGAAACCTTATACCTTTGTTGAGTGCGGATATCTAGTAGAAATCTCCTTATCCCATAACTATGTGCCCACATAGGTCTTTAACTAGTGGATCCACCTAAGCTAAGCTACCTTAGGCAAGTAGGACAACCTCTTTTCGGTGTGGGGTAGACACCGAATTCTATGGTACGCTCACATGGTCTATGTCAGTAAAGACTAATCTCCCTTTTATGTTAGTATGAACAAGAAGATGAATTATGAACTATAGTTACTCAAGAGGCTTTACTTAGTATCGGTGGGATTATGGGATTTTATTCATGCATTGCACAAGTATGCTTTGTGGGTAAGTATGGTATGTTCCTATTATGATATGATGACCTATGAGTTGATTATGCTTATGACTTATGCTTTTCCATTATCTTCAAAATGATGGTTTAAACTAGTAAATGGCAAGCATTCAACTAAAATTTCCCTTTTAGCATATTTTCATGATTTTGTGTATAACTATCATACTTAGTGCATTTTTGTACTAACCCATATTTTCCTACATTTTTCCCAAGTGTAGGGCCCGATTCTCAGGGAGGTCCCCATTGTAGCTAGAGCTTGAATTTATTCATTTGTAACATCTCAGAAATTAGTAAGTTAAACTAAAGCCTAAACGTGAGGGTTAAAGTCAAGAGTTGAGGGCCAAGGCCAAAGGAGTTGGGTGAGGGACATGGTAAGGGTACCAAGGATGCCAAAACATGCCTAGAGACTGCCCACCATGACCACGACGGTCTTCGCGACCCATGGTGGCCACCATGAGTCGTGGTGCCACCCGTGGTAGGTGAGGCAGTAAACACATAAGTTTCCCAAGAAAAGCCTCCCCTTCACGAGCCACTTCACGGCTCGTGGTGTAGACCACGGACTGTGGGAAGGCTTGTGGGGTTGCCTTCACCACTTGGGGGCTTGCCAATATTAGGAGGGCCACTGTTCAAGGGACCACGGGCACCACCACGAGCCATGGTGCCCTTGACGGGTCGTGGTATATGGGAGGGGCAGCCTAGTTAGGGGTCTTTTGGTAAATTCCTAATTAGGTAGTTATTCAATGGGGTCGATTTAAATTGTTTTAAAACACCTATATAAGCCCTTTTAAGTCATACCAACCCATTTACCCCATTAATTCCCAAAACCCAAAATCAAACCCAAAAGAGTACATCTTCTCCAAAATTTCTCTCTCTAGAACTCCAAAGAAGAAGAAAGTGGAAACTAGGGCTTGAAGAATCAAGATTTTTCTCCTCAAATTCGTGGTTAATCTTCAATAAGGTATGGTATATTTTCATCTATGGGTAGCCTTCACCCATAGAGCCCTTCCAAAACCCCAATTTCAAAACTATAAAACCCAAAAGTTAGGGTTTGACTTCAATATCATGGATTCCTTTCAAAATCATTTTTAATGATTGAATTATGTTTATTTATCGATATATTGATAATTTTTTATGAATTTAAGTTGAATTCCACAAGAATCCATGAATTTCCCTATTTTCCCAAATTGGATCTCAAAGTGTGGGTATTGCTTGATGCAAGTAGAATGCAATGAATTGATTGCTTGAATTATGTATTAATTGAGGAATTCCTATGGTTTTGATGTTGAATTTCCCCCAAGAACCCATGAAACCCCCATATTTCCAATTTATGACTTTGTGATGTGGGTGAATTGTAGTGAGATGAATATCATGAGATTATGTTGTAATAGTTGAGTTACTTGAATCATGTTATCTTCCATGTTTAATATAGTACCTCTAGATGTGATTAGTTGAATGTGATTCCTGATCCAAGAGGGGTAAAACATGAGAATTATGCCTAATTATGAGCTTCATGTGTATACTTTATGAACATGATTATAATCTAGTTGTTGTGTTGTTGAAAAGTCATTCTCACATACACACTTATGCATGATTATTCCATTATTATGATGGTATTATTGTGTTGATGGAAAGGTTATTCTCATGAACACATAAAGAATATAATGTGAAAGGTTTTCTCACATAATGAAGATTCTAGGTTGAAAGTCAGTTCTCACCTAATTGAATCTAACATGAAGACATGGACGGTGAAACTTTATTCTCACGCATGATATAATGAGATATCCTAATGAAACAAGTTACAATTCAACAAATACTTCATGGGAATTATGCTTAGCACCGAGTGGATATTGAATATGAGATAGAGGTTCTCCTGTTAAGTAAGGTCGGGTTTATAAAGGTAATCTCATGAGATGGAAGCTACCTCGTTAAGTAAGGTTGGGTTTCTATTAACAATCTCCTTATCCCATAAAATACGTGCCCCCGTAGGTTATTTAGATATTGGATCCACCTAAAAGCTAATACATTTTAGTTCTACCTTAGGCAAGTAGGACACTTCTTTTCGGTGTGGGGCATGACACCAAATTCCATGTAAGCTAACATGGTCTATGTCGGTTAAAGCTAATTCCCACATTGTCAAGTCTAGGATAAACTATGGCTACTCAAGAAACCTTACTTATCATGGGTGGGAGTATGGGCTCTTATTCATGCATTGAACAAGTAAGCTTTGAGGGTAATTATGGTAGGTTCCTCTTTTGTGATGATGACTTATGAAATGAATGTGCTTTTGACTAAATGGAAATTGCACTTGATGTGAAGGCTACTTGTAATGTTGTATGCTAACTTAGATTGTTGCTAGGGGTTGTTTTCCTTGATATGGTTGACTAAAAGTGAATGTTTCCTTGTCTATGATATATAGGCTAAGGATGAGATCAAAAGATGGTAAACATGAATGAGGATCTAAAGTGACTTGCTTAGTATGGGTGGGATTATGGGATCTTATCCATGCATTGCACAAGCTTGCCTTGAGGTGGCTCATGAAGTGTTTCTCTCATGTCATGCTAAAACTAGATGGTATTGACTACGTATATGTCCCTAATGGTATTTCTTATGCTCACTAGGTGTGGTTGTTGTCTACCATGTTATAGTCTATGTCTTATCATGATGTCTCTTATGTTTATGACTTGTGTGTTCACATTATTTTCAAAATGATGGTTTAAACTATAAAAGTGCATGCATTCAACTAAAATGTCCCCTTTTGCATGTTTTCAAGGTTTTTATGCATGTCTATCATACTTAGTGAATATTTTTGCTAACCCATATTTCTTCTACATTTTTCACAAAGTGTAGGGTTTGGCGATATCGACTTTCATCCTCGTGGCTAGGATCATGGTAGATAAAGAAGAAGAAGTTTAGGTAAGTCCTCATAGAATTTGAGGGCTTCACCAATATATCCTTTAAGTCTTTCTTTTATGAGTTAGACTTGTGTATGGGCAGCGTCCATGTAATACCCCCTCGGAAACTAGTAGACTAAACTAGAGCCTTAAGTTAGGGTTCTAGAGTATGATATGAGGGTTAGAGTCATAGATAAGACTTCCCGTACTTAGAATGAGGGGTTTAGGGGTTAAACATCAAGGTACGTGTTAGACCCCATAGTTTAATAGACCATCTAAGGTTTGATTGAGGGTTGCAAGGGAAAGTGCCAAGGCAAATGGGCAAAACCTAAGCCAAAGGCCAAGGCTACCCCAAGCTTTGAGCACACTACCTCAAGTCCACGACCACCACCACGGCTAGTGGTGTGGACCACGGATCGTGGTGTGGTTCGTGAGGCCAAGGTAGTAGCTCCCTAAGAGCTGCCTCAAAGTGGATTACCTTCACGACCAGTGGTCTTGACCACGGTTCATGGGAACGCTCGTGAAGATGCCTTAGGATGAGGGAGGCCAAGACATATTAGCCAAGCACTGCCCCAAGGTTCACGTCCATCACCACGACCAGTGATCTTGACCACGGTTCATGGGAGGCCTCGTGAAGTCCCCTTAGACTTGTGAGAGGCAAGGCCTTGAGGCCAAGCTACTGCCTAGGGACCACGACCAGTGGTCTTGACCACGGTTTGTGGGAGGTCTTGTGGTCATGCCTTAGAATTTTGGGGACCAAGACACTTTGGCCAAGCCACTGTCCAAGGACCACGGGCAGGACCACGGCCAGTGGTCTTGACCACGGCTCGTGAGGTCCTCTCGTGGTGCCTGGGAGTGGGCTGCCTAGTGAGGGGGTTGTTTAGTAAATTCCTTTTTAATTAGTTTTAAGTGGGGGTCATTTTATATGGATTTTATACACCTATAAAAAGTATTCTGAGTCATTAACCACCCCAACTAAGTCATTAATTCCAAAATCCCAAAAGATCCCAAAGTTCTTTCTCTCAAAATATTTCTCTCTCTAGAAAACCCAAGAAGAAGAAGAAGAAGAAGAAGAAGAAGAAGAAGAAGAAGAAGAAGAAGAAGAAGAAGGAGAAGGAGAAGAAGGAGAAGAAGAAGAAGGAGAAGAAGAGAACAAACCTAGGTCGAAATCCCTCCATTGTTACAAGCTCAGTAGGGCTTTGAATCAAGGTATGTTAGCTTATTCATCTATGTGTTCTTCCACCCATAAAGGCCCCTTAGTTTTCCCCCAATTGTGAAGTCAAAACCCAACTCTAGCTAGGGTTTCTTTCTACATTGTGGGTAGTGTTAAGGTATGATTCCAATCTTGTGGATAATACCTAATTATGAATGAATTAGCATTGAATTATGATATTATGTTGAGTTTATGTGATTTTTATGGTTAACCCTTGTCTAATATTAGGTGGGTTAATGCCATGAAAGGTGAAATTTAAGAATTAGAATTGATCATCTAAAATCAATGTCATGTGTAGTAGTTGTTCAAGGTTAGGAACATATAGACATGAATTGAAATAGACTTTAGTGAATATGAAGGATCATAATTAGTAAAGTTGAAATTGAACCTTAATGATCAATTGTGACAAGAAGCACCTAGTAATGAAGAATGTGACTAGAATGTCTTGAAATCTAGGTATGAATGAAGATTGTATGAAGTAAAGCTTGAGTGTAAGGCTTGTAGTCATGAAGGTTGATCACTAGGGTTTTGGAGTGTAAAGCCAATGTGATAAACTAGGTATGTTAAGGTTTTGAGAGTAAAGTCTATATGAGAATAGAAGTCTAATGGGTAGAATTGTGGTGAAAGGCATATACTCATCTAATCTACCTCATGAATGTATGAATATATGAATTGATATAATCACTTGAGTCATGATGATATCAATGTCTAATGTAGAATTCTAGATATGATATTATGCATGTTTTATGAAGATTATGTACATGCCTTATGAACGCTTGAGAGTAAAGTGAATATGATCATGATCTAATTGTTGTGTTGTTGAAAGGTTATTCTCATATACACACTTAGGCATGAATATGACATGATATGAAAGGTTCTCTCACATAGAATGATTCTAGGTTGAAAGGTTTTCTCACCTAAAAAGAATCTAAGTCCTAGGACTATAAAATGTAATGAGGGTTGTGGTGATTCCCCTAAATGACCTTTACATGATAGGAATGTGTGGTGAGTTCCCTTACTCCTAATTAGTTAAACATGAGGTGATTACCCATGTCATGATATGGGAAGTGTGAGGTGATTACCCTTTATGCATGTATGACTCCCAAGGCAAGAGGTGATTACCCATTAGCCTTTATGTTGATCATGGAGGCGATTACCTATGATCCTTACGTGATGATATGGAGGCGAATACCTACATTACACATTAAAATTGATATGGAGGCGAATACCTATATCACATTAAAATGGACATGGAGGCGAATACCTATGATTCATTAACTTGTATGACTTGTGGAGACTCCCCTTGACTCATGAAGTGTTTTCTCTTATATGATGTATGCTTAGATAGGATTGTGCTATAGTTGCCTTCTTTAACTTCATATGATTAACTAAAGGTGATAGCTCCCTTGTCTATATGAAGTAAACTAATAATGAGACCAAAGTAGGGTAAATATGACTACGATGGCTTCAAGGTTATGCTTAGTGTGAAGGGTATTATGGGATGCCTTTCATGCATTGCACAAGTGTGATTTGAGGTTACTTAGGAGTATAGTGCCCTTATGGTAGAGAATCTTAAGACTTGATCATGTATGTAGACTATGTTTAAGATGACCAAAGAGGGATACTTAGCTTGGGTAGTATTATGAGATGCAATTCATGCATTGCACAAGTATGCTTTTTAGGTTACTTGAGAGTAGTCCTATTATGTTATGAATGACTAAGAGTTGAATAGATGCTTATATGATGCTTATGTTGGAGACCTTATTTATTATTCTGATATTGTCTCTTGTGCTTATAATTGATGTTGCCTGAAGTATTTCATATGATTATGGATTATGTCTTATATTGACTAACCCTTGTCTTATACTCTTATAATTATGCTATCTAACATATTTAGTACATTTTGTACTAACGCATACTTTGCCTACACTCTAATCAAATGTAGGGTTTTGGTGATTGAGTTTCATCCTTGAAGATAGGTTTCTAAGGAGTTGAAGAATTGGTGAGTCCTCATAGCTTCGAGGACAAACCCACTAGTTCCTTTATGTCTTTTATTTTCTTGTTGAGACTATTGTATAGGCTATGTCCCAAGAGTTTTATTCTAAAGTTGTATTATATGGTTTGAGACAAAAGTATAGAAAGACTTCCGCTTGCTTTTACGAAAATGACTTCGATTGTATAAATAAAAATTTTTAAATTTTCCATAATTTTCTATTATATTATGTTCATGATATGCTAAGGGCTTGTAGGAGACCCCTTCGGGGTCAAGTACGCCGTGTTATTTCTAGGGTGTACCCCTGGATCGTGACAGCCCCAGATTTATTCACGAGTGTTATAGAGGGTTTGAGACATAGTGTTGTAGACTTCCGCTTGTTTTTTTATAAAAGACTTTGATTGTATGGATAAAGTTTTAAATTCCCGCACCATTTCCTATTTATCTTATGTTATGATATGCTAAGAGGCTTATATGCGACTGTTCTGAGTCTTGTATGTCGTGTCACATCTAGGGGGTACTCCTAGGTCATGACATCATTTCTCCTTGCTTGTGGTGAGTCATCATGGTTCGAGGACGGGCATTTTCATTGTAGTTTCATTCTTGTATTTTCACTTTTGGATTATGTTGTTTTGTGTTGTGACCCTATTTTGACTCAAGTATTGTAATAGATGGATAATTGAGACAAGTCTAGACTTACTTTTTCGTTTATAAAGATTTTTGGATTTAAATGCGTTTTTACTCTTATTTTTCTAATGTTTTATGTTATGATATGCTAGGTGGCTTACATGGTACCTTTTGGGGTTCTATGTGCCTTGTTAAGTCTAGGGGATACCCTTGGGTCATGACAAACTTGGTAATCAGAGAACAAGGTTTAGAATGATCCTAGGATGATGTCTCATAAGGCACGTCTAGTAGAGTCTTGTTCATGAGTGTGAAGCGCGCCACACTTATGAATGAGAGGTTATAAGATGTTTAGGAAACTTCACTTCTTTTATTATTCTTAAGTCGTGCCTTAGAGTTTAACTCTATAAATTCCCTCTTCTAATCCTTCTCTTGTGTCTTGAGAATATGAACACACCAAGGGCTAATGCTAAAAGAATAGAGAGTGGCAATATGAATGAGGCAGCTCTTGAACCTAATCAAGATCCTCAATTTAACCAAGCTCCGGTTGATCCTATGGTTGAGAATGTGACCCATGTGGAGTTTAGATCTACTATCCAAATGTTGGCTCAAGTCGTGACGGCTCAAGCCAAAAGAGAAGTGGTAGCTCCGATCATTCCTAATGTGAATTCGGCTTCTTCAAGGGTTAGGGATTTTTCTAGAATGAACCCTCCCGAATTTCATGGCTCTAAAGTGGAGGAGGATCCCCAAAGGTTTATTTATGAGGTGTATAAGGTCCTTGATATCATGGGAATATGTTTGGGAGAGAAGGAAAATTTAGCCGCCTACCAACTAAAGGATGTTGCTCAAGTATGGTATGGTCTTTGGAAGAGGGGAAGACCCATAGGAGCGGACCCGATTGAATGGGAAATGTTCAAATCGGCATTTCTTGATAGATTCTTTCCCCAAGAGTTAAGGGAAGCTAAGGTGGAGGAATTCATTAACCTTAGGCAAGGTAGAATGAGTGCCAAGGAGTATTCCTTGAAATTTACCCAACTATCCAAGTATGATCCATCTATGGTGGCGGATTCGAGGGATGAGATGAGTAGGTTTTTGAAGGGTGTGTCTAATTTTGTTCAAGAAGAATGATGTACAGTAATGCTCCATCATGACATGGATATCTAAAGGCTCATGGTATATGCTCAACAAATTGAGGAGTCAAAACTCAAGAAAAAGAATAGAGAGGTGAAGAGAGATAGAACTGGTGATGGGAACTTCTCCAATGCTAGGTCCGATGGACAAGGTCGACCAAGGTTTAGACAAAAGTTCTCCAATCAAGGCTCCTCTAGTGCTCCCCCAAGGATCAACAAGGATAGGCTTTCCAACCCAAAACCTCAAGGAGGTAATAGTGGTGTTTCTTATGCTGCTAGGACTAATTGTGCAAAATGTGGTAGAAAACATGATGGCAAGTGTCTTGTTGGTACCGATGGGTGTTTTAGTTGTGAGAAGGTTGGCCACAAGATGAGATATTGTTTGATTCTCAAGGTTAAGGGAAGGGAAGATAAGCAAGCTCCTCCATGCGGTTCAAACTCCAATGCTCAAAAGCGAAACCGCTTTTATGCTCTTCAATCCTGAGGTGACCAAAAGAGCTCCCCGGATGTGGTGACCGGTCTATTAAAAGTATTTTCTATTAATGTGTATGCCTTGTTATATCCCGGTGCTACTTTGTCCTCTGTGACACCTTTTGTGGCCATGAAGTTTGAAATACTCCCCTATGTGTTAGTAGAACCTTTTTTGTCTCTTCCCCGGTTGGTGACTCGGTGGTGGCTAAAAGAGTTTATAGAAGTTTTCCCATTTCCTTGTCCCATAAAGTTAATTTTATGGATTTAGGGGAGTTAGAAATGTTAGACTTTGATGTAATTTTAGGTATGGATTGGTTGCATGAATGTTATGCCTCTATCTATTGTAGGACTCGGGTGGTTAGCTTCCAATTTCCAAATGACCCTATCTTAGAGTGGAAGGAGAGAGGGGGGGGATTATATCCCTAGAGGTCAATGTTTCTCTTTCCTTAAAGCTAGAAGGATGATCTCCAAAGGGTGTATTTACCATCTTGTTAGGGTGATGGATGTTGAGTCTGAAACCCTTTATATAGAGTCGGTTCCGGTAGTGAATGAGTTCCTGGAAATTTTCCCCGATGATTTGCCCGGTATTCCTCCTGAGCAGGAAATAGATTTTGGTATTGATCTTTTAACGGATACGCAACCTATCTCCATTCCTTCTTTTAGAATGGCTTCGGCAGAGTTAAAAGAATTGAAAGAGGAATTAAAGGATTTATTAGATAAGGGTTTTATTCAACCGAGTATCTCTCCATGGGGTGCTCCGGTGTTGTTTGTTAGAAATAAGGATGGGTCTCTTAGAATGTGCATCGACTATTGCCAATTGAACAAAGTGGCCATTAATAATAGATATCCCCTTCCGAGAATTGATGATTTGCTTGACGAACTTCAAGGGGCTAGCTCTTTCTCCAAAAGGGTTGACTAATGCCCCTGCGACAGTTTGGATTTGATGAATAGAGTGTTTAGGGAATACCTAGACATATTTGTGATTGTGTCTATCGATGATAACTTGATCTATTCGAGGAGTGATAATGAACATGTGTACCATTTGAGAATTGTGTTGCAAGTTCTCAAGGACCAACAACTTTTTGCAGAGTTTAGCAAGTGCCAATTTCGGTTAAGGTCTGTACCTTCCCTTGGTCATATTGTATCAAGCAAGGGTATTGAGGTAGATCCCAAGAAGATGGATGCGGTCAAGAGTTGGCCTAGACCTCTAACTCCTTCTGACATTAGAAGCTTTTTGGGTTTGGCCGGTTACTATAGGAGGTTTGTTGAGGAGTTTTCCTCCATTGCTTCTCCGTTGACGACTTTGACTCAAAAGAAAGCTAAATTTGTATGGTCAAAAGCTTGTGAGAAAAGTTTCCAAGAATTGAAGGATAGACTTACTTCTTCTCTGGTGTTGACCTTACCGGAGGGTACGGATGGTTTTGTGGTGTATTGTGATGCCTTTAGAGTTGGGTTGGGATGTGTGCTTATGCAAAATAGTAAGGTGATTGTCTATGCTTCAAGGCACCTTAAAGTCCATGAGAAGAATTATCCTACACATGAGAAGAATTATCAAGCAACAATTGTATTTGCCTTGAAAATATAGAGGCATTATTCGTATGGGGTCCATGTGGATGTTTTCACCGATCACAAAAGTCTTCAATATATGTTTAGTCAAAAGGACTTGAATCTTCAACAATGAAGGTGGTTAGATTTATTAAAGGATTATGATATGAGTGTCTTTTATCACCCCGGCAAGGCTAATGTGGTAGCGGATGCTCTTAGTAGGTAGTCGATGAGTAGGGTGGCTCATGTAGATGATGAAAAGAAAGAGTTGGTTCGTGATGTGCATAGGTTGGCTCGGTTAGGTGTTCAACTAGTGGATTCCGCCAAGGGTGGTGTCATGGTTCATAATGGGTCTGAATTGTCCTTTGTGATAGATGTGAAGGCCAAGCAAAGCCTTAATCCTATATTAGTTTAGTTTAAAGGGTCAGTACTCAAAAAGTCCATTGAGGCTTTCTCCTAAGGGGGAGATGGGGTGCTTAGGTACCAAGGTTGGTTATGTGTTCCGGATGTTGATGGTTTGACGGAGCAAATTTTAGAGAAAGCTCATAGTTCTCGATATTCTATTCATCCGAGAGCCACCAAAATGTACCGTGACCTACAGAAAGTTTATTGGTGGATTGGGATGAAGAAGGACATCACGAAATTTGTAGCCAAATGTCCTATTGGTCAACAAGTTAAGGTTGAGCACCAAAGGCCGGGAGACTTGTCACAAAATATTCCTATTCCTACTTGGAAGTGGGAAGATGTAAACATAGTTTTATTGTAGGCTTGCCACGTACTAGGCGGCAACAAGACTCGATATGGGTAATAGTGGACCAAATGACTAAGTCCGCTCATTTCATTCCCGTCAAGGTGTCCTACTCGGCGGAATAATATGCTAAATTGTATTTGAATGAGATAGTAAGATTACATGGAGTTCCCTTGTCTTTCATTTCAGATCGAGTCCCCCAATTTACTTCACAGTTTTGGAAGTCCTTCCAAAAGGGCTAGGTATTAAGGTGAAGCTTAGAACATCTTTTCACCCTCAAATGGATGGTCAAGCGAAACACACCATTCAAACATTAGAGGACATGTTGAGGGCATGTGTGATAGATTTTAAAGGCAATTGGGATGACCATATGTTGTTAGTTGAGTTTGCCTATAATAACAGTTACCATTCGAGTATTGGGATGGCCCTCTTTAAGGCTCTCTATGGTAGGAGATATAGGTCCCCCATAGGATGGTTTGAAGTAGGGGAAGTTGCTCTACTAGGCCCAGAGGTGGTGTATGAGGCCATTGAGAAGATTCGGGTAATTACAGAGAGGTTGAGAACGGCCCAAAGTCGGCAAAAGTCTTATGCCGATGTTAGAAGAAGATATTTAGAATTTGATGTCCACGATTGGGTTTATTTTAAAATCTCTCTCATGAAGGGTGTTATGAGGTTTGGAAAGAAGGGGAAACTTAGTCCTCGGTTCGTGGGTCCTTATGAGATTTTGAGGTGTGTGGGCAAGGTTGCATATGAGTTAGACTTGCCAAATGAGTTGGTGTTGGTGCATCTGGTGCTCCATGTCTCAATGTTGAAGAAATGTATTGGGGATCCATCAACCATAGTCCCCTTAGAGGGTTTAGAGATTAAAGAGAATCTTGCATATGAAGAGATGTCGGTTGAAATTCTAGACCGGCAAGTAAAGAGGTTTAGAAACAAGGAAGTTGCCTCTGTGAAGGTTTTATGGAGAAATCATTTAGTGGAGGGTGCTACTTGGGAGGCCAAAGCCGATATGAAGTCCTGATACCCTCATCTCTTTCCTTCTACTCCTATTCAATCTTGAGGCAAGTAGTTCCTCTGGACTTTTAGTGTTTTGGAAGTCATGTATGTGATATATGTGTTTCCATAATTTCCTTATGTTATGCATGTTCTTGAGAAATTCATCTTTAGTAAGAAAATGAGTTTTCATGATATATGTTCCTCATGTTGTTGTGCATTTAGTATGAGTTGCCTATTTGACTTCATGATATGAGTTGATGAACATGTTTTAGTATATTTTTGAGAGTAATTGCATCTTGGCTCCATGATATTGTGTTGAGCATGATTTAGTTGGAGAAGGTAGTTTCTCCTATGAATATGTGAAATATTGAGTTTCATGAATAATGGATTGTTAGATGTAGTTCCTACTTCCTTGTATTGTATTGAATATGTTTTAGATGGAATAGAAGTTTCCTCCTTTTGAATTATGCATTATTTTCATGTTTCATGCATGTTGGGCTGCTAGTTTTGAGTCTTTAATTCTGTAAAGTTTCTAGATCATCATTCGAGGACGAACGTTCCTAAGGGGGAGAATATAACACTCCAGAAACTAGTAGGCTGAACTAGGGCTTGACGTTAGGGTTAGAGAATTGAAATGTACCTCCCCATACCTTAAAATAATTGTTTTCGTGTTAGAACATCAATGCTCAAACCCCAAGGACCAACCATGGGTCCTTGAGGAGTGCACTAAAAATGTGTCTGGGCAATGACCCACAAGGGGCCACTCACGCCCCGTAGGCCCCCCTATGCCTCGTGGTTAAGGGGTCGTAGGCCGTGCCTGTAGAATCAGGCCCCAGAACCCCGACCCATGCTTCACCAGCACGGGCCATGGGTCCAACACGGTCCGTCTATGAGGGGGTCGTGGAAGCTGACTAGAAATGGTTTTGGTGAATTGGTTGAGGGGTACTTGGGGTTTTCCATTTTTATTTAATGCTAGGTTACGTCATTTTGTATTAATTTAAACTAACTATATATAGTTTTAGGACTCCCAAATTTAGTCATCTTCCTCATATTTCCAAAATCCCAAATCAAAACCAACTTTTCCGCCAAAAACTCTCTCTAGAACTCCAAGGAAGAAGAAGAAGAAAGTTGAAGCTAGGGTTTGAAGGAGCAAAATTTTCTACTCAAATTTCTTTGGAATTCAAAGCTAAGGTATGGTAGACCTTCATCCATGGATAGTTTTCATCCATAGAGTCCCTTCAAATCCCCAACTTTAAAGATAGAAATTCCCCAAAAGCTAGGGTTTGACTCCAAGTCATGGATTCCTTTCAAAAATGATTCTATTGATTTAATTACTTTATATTATGATTGAATTGATGATTTATTGTAGTTTTATGATGAAATCTCCCAAGAATCCATGAAATCACCATATTTCCAATTTATGACCTTGTGATATGGGTGAATTGTAGAAAGATGAATATCATGAGATTATGCTTGTAGTAATTGAGTTAATTAAATCATGTTATTATCCAGGTCTAATGTACTAATTCTAGATGTGTTGATTGAATATGATCTATGGTTCTTGAAGGGCAAAGCATGAGAATTATGTATGATTATGAGGTTTACGTATATGCTTTTGGAACACTCTGAGAGTAAAGTGAATATGATTATGATCTAGTTGTTCTGTTGTTGGAAGACTATCCTCATGTACACACATATGTATGAATATGGTATGATGTGAAAGGTTTTCTCACAATATGATGATTCTAGGGTTGAAAGGCTATTCTCAACTATTGAATCTATGAGCTATAGTATGAATTATGTTGGATTGAGTGTCAAGACATACTTCCATGAAAATGCACTTAAGTCAAGACTTAATATGTAGTCTATGGGAATTAATGCTTCGCACCGAGTGGATATGAATATGAGATGGAAGTTTATACGATAGTTGAGTCCGGCTTCCCAATGAAAGATTTTACACTAGTTGAGTCCGAATTTCCAAATGGGTTCCTTCTACCATTGTTGAGTCTGGGTTCCCAAAGTATGTATCTCATGAGATAGAAACCTTATACCTTAGTTGAGTTCGGGTTTCTAGTATCAATCTTCTTATCCCATAACTATGTGTCAACATAGGTCTTTAGCTAGTGGATCCACCTAAGATAAGAGTATTGTTCTACCTTAGGCATGTAGGACAACCTTTTTTCAGTGTGGGGTAGACACCAGATTCCATAGTAAGCTCACATGGTCTATGTCGGTTAAGGCTAATCTCTCTTTTATGTTAGTATGAACAAGAAGATGAATAATTAACTATATTTACTCAAGAAGCTTTACTTAGTATGGGTGGGATTGTGGGATCTTTTCCATGAATTGCACAAGTATGCTCTAAGGGTATTTATGGTATGTTCCTATTATGACATGATGACCTATGAGTTGATTATGCTTATGACTTATGCTTTTTCATGATCTACAAAATGATGCTTTAAACTAATAAATGGCATGCATTCAACTAAAATGTCCCTTTTAGCATGTTTTCATGATTTTGTGCATGACTCTCTTACTTAGTACATTTTTGTACTAACCCATATTTTCCTACATTTTTTCCAAGTGTAGGGTTCGGTTCTCAAGGAGGTCGCCATTGTGGCTAGAGCTTGGATTTGCTCATGTAGTGAGTCCCCATGGTTCAAGGACGGGCATTTTCATTGTAGTTTCATTCTTGTATTTTCACTTTCAGATTATGTTGTTTTGGGCTATGATCCTATTTTTACTCCAGTATTGTAATAGATGGCTAATTGAGAAAAGTCTAGACTTCCGCTTTCCTTCATAAAGATTTTTGGACTTACATGCATTTTTACTATGATTATTCTAATGCTTTATGTTATGACATGCTAAGTGGCTTACATGGTGCCTTTTGGGGTTCTGTGTGCCTTGTTACGTCTAGGGAGTACCCTTGGGTCGTGACAACTAGAAGAACCTTGCACATTCTATGGGGCCTGCTTCCACCGGCCTTGCCTCTTTCCACTGGTTAAACCAAATCTGAGCAACCCCTTTGAGTTGGTAAGCGGCTAGTTCCGCCTTCTCTACCGGAGTCACACCCATAATAGAAAGTACCTTATAGACCTCTGATGCTTATCGTGACCAACGACACTCTCCTACGATATGAGTGTCTACGATCATCGATAATATAGTAACCCAACCGAGGGTTGGGGTCGTGTCCCAAGGGAGCGGTTTTTTGAGAATTAATAACCAATTAGAATTTCATTCAAGTTAGTCATAGTTAAAGATGTTTGCGATAAAAGACATAGTAAATTAAAGGGGGTGACACGAAAGTGTCAAATGTCAAATGGGGGTTTTGTAACAAGTGCTAAAACAGCAAAATAAACACGAAAATCAAGTATGGAGAAAGGTTTTTGGGATGTGACCACAATACAAGTTGAGATAAATTGTTGGGTACATGCTTTCAATAGGAAAGTTTCAAGATAATAGTGACTAGGCTAACCTTTAAAAGGAAATAAGTTCCCTCTCGAGCAACTTACCCCGTTTCAAATGTGTTCCTCTCGAACACCCATTTGCCGCATGAAGACCAGCCTACGCCTTACCCCACTCACTCTCTCGAGCTGAGTGTTAGGATATGGGACTAGGGCTCACCCTCTCGGGCTGAACCTCATGTCGACCCACTCCTTAGGCCATCAGCCTAGTGGTTTTGGTTTCGCGACCTCCCTCTCGGGCAAGCCGGAAACACATGGGTGGCTTTGTATTTGCAACTACAAACACTTTAGATTAAACCACAACCACTAGGTGAAATCACCATTAACATACATCTAACCTATAAGCAAGCAAGACCCAACAAGAATATCAACCCATATTTGCTAAATCACACCCCAAGAATGGGGGGTTTTAGCCACATATCAAGAAATAAGAAACTATACCTAACATGATATTGAAATCAACTGGGTATAAGAAATTAAACCTTGAATTAAGCAAAAGGAAGTGAATAGAGAAGACCCACTTTCAACTTGGGGAAGAAGAACTCCTTTCTTCAAGTCTCCACAAAACCCTCTCCAAACTTGAGAGAAAATATTAGTTAGAATATGTTCTAAAGTGATAATAATAATAATAATAATTGTTCCACACTCCAATCTCTCCTAAGACTACAACTCTAAATAGTATTTATAGTTTTCACAGATTATGCTACGGAGGATTGTTCAGCAACATTAGTCGAGATCGCCGATGAACTTGGCGATCCGCCCTTTGGTCAGCTCATCGCCTTCAGTGTCTTGCCTTTAGCATCCTTGCATTCTAGATCATTGGACGGTACAGTACTGCTTCGCGGAACTGATTGGCGACCCACCGACTGCTCCTTTCCTCGCCTTTTGATCCACTTCCTTCAAGGCTTCGTGTACTGGAACGAAGGGCGGCTTATGTCATTTCGGCGACTCGCCATGTTAAACTCGATGATCCACAGGATTCCATTTCTTATTCTTTTCAGCCCTATTTGCTCTGTTTTGAGCCTAAGTGTCCATGCTTCCAATAAAACTTCAAATACCTGAAACTTACGCATTTTAATCAGGTATTGAGGTAAAACAAGCATTCAAGGACACTATTTCCATTAAAACAAAGCCCTAAATGAGTCCAATTTTTGGACTCATCAACCTCGTCGATAAACTCTTGAAGGTCTTCCTCAACTTTGGAGCCATAAAATTTGGGAGGGTTTATTTCTCGTAAATCCCTCACTCTAGCCGTCGTCATACCCACATTTGGGTTCACAGGGACTACCACCTCTCTATTGGCTTGTGTTGGCACGGCTTGAGCCAACACTTGGAATACTAACCTAAGCTCTACATTAGTCACATTCTCATTCAATGGGTCAATCTGAGCTTGAGGAGGAGCTTCGGGAGGAACCTCTTGCTCAATATTGCCTTCTTCCAACCTTCTATCATTTGCCCTTCTAGTAGTCATATCCTGAAAACCATCAGGCACGGATTAAGAGAAAGACTTACAGAGTTAAACTCCATGGCACGACTTAGAGAAGTGAAGAAGTGAAATTTCCAAAACATCTAAGAGCCTCCTATTCATAAATGTGGCACGCTTCACATTTATGAACAAGACTCTACTAGACGTGGTTTGAGACATCCTAAAACCATTCTAAACCTTGTGCTCTGATTACCAAGTTTGTCATGACCTAGGGTACCCCCTAGATGTAACAATACATATAAGACCCTAAGAGGCCTCATACAAGCCACTTATCATATCATAATATAAAGTAATAGAGATGAGCGGGAATTTAAGACTTTTCAATACAGTCAAAGTCTTTTATAAAATGAGCAGAAGTCTAACATATTTTTCTCAAACCAACTAAACATAAGAGAATAGAAATCTTGGGACACAACCCATACAATAGTCAAAGAAATAAAGGAAAAGTATAAATGAAAGTGGTGATCACATCCTCGAACACAATGAGGACTCACCAAAACTTCACTTCCTTGAATCAACAACAAAGCTAGCCACGACTTTGATAATTAATGTCGTCGGACCCTACATTTGATAAGAATGTATGCAACAGTATGCGTTAGTACAATCAAGTACTAAATATGATGGCTAGCACAAACAACACAACATAAGCATTAGTCAACATAAGACATAAGGTATAATCACAATCAAGACATAATAAGCATCATAATGAAGGAGGAATAATCCCTTAAGTAACCTCACTTAACCTTAGCCAAGACATAGGTCATCCGTCTTTAGTCAAGTTTAAATCATGGAATTCATATCTAGCAACACTCCAAACAAATAAACTTCATAACATAATCACATTAATCATACTTACTTTTAAAGACATGGGGATTCGCCTCAATGCATAGCTTATAAAGGCTAATGGGTATTCGCCTCTTGACTTACCTTTAGATTGCATGTACTCGCCTTCACAACCTCATCATATGACACGGTTACTCGCCTCCACATCATTTCATAAGAAGAATGGATACTCGCCTCCATGTCAATTCATCATAGTAGGAACATGGGGACTAACCTCTTGTTCCCTTCTAAGAAGTATGGGAATCACCTCATATCCTTGCATATGGAGGTCAAGGGTAATCGCCTCTAGCCTCATCATTCATTAAGCATTTTAGTCTAGATTCATTTTAGGTGACCAATAATTTCAACCTAAAATCATTCATGTGAGTAAACCTTTCACATTCATACAATCATACTTATCAGTTCATTCTAAGAAGTATACCTTATATACTACAACATCAACAATCAACAATTCATAGTCTAGGCTTTACTCTAAAAGAACTACATCTCATGATCATAATTTATGATTCACTTTCAAGCAATTAACATCATACTCATCATATATGCTTCAATATAAAGAAATTCTAATCATGATTCATCAATTCTATAAGGATATATCTAACCCATGGAGTTTCCCTCACATGGCATCAAACCCAACTATATCAATTCAACCCTAAAATAATAAGATAGGCATGGGTACATGTAATTTCATCCTAAATACATGCAATTCTATCAATTCAATTATAAACAATCATAATCCACTCAATTGGATCAACATTCATCATAACCCACAACAATGGAAGAAACCCTAACTAGAATTGGGGAAGGTCTTCTTAAAATTATGGAATTCTAGGGGACTCCATGGGAGGAAGGATCCCATGGATGAAAAGCTATCATACCTTAGTCACAATTCCCACCAAATCTTGAAAATTGGCAGACTTAATCTTGACCTAGCTTCAATCTCCTTCTTTTTCTTCTACCTTCTAAAGAGAGAATATTTTAGAGTAGATTTGGGTTTTCTTAGGGGAATTGAGAGAATGACTTAATTGAGTGAGTTTAGGGGTTTAAAATCGTTATATATGTGGTCTAGTTTTAGGCAAAATGACACCACATTGATTTAATTAAAACCGGATAAGACCCTTATACCCCTAAAATCAACTGCCAGTCATGAACCACGGATCCCTGACCAACGGGCCGTCGACTGACCTACAGTCAGCCCTGATCGGTCGTGGTTTCATGTCAGAGAATTTGGCCTCACCTAAGAACCCCCTGGACCACGGACCGTGGTCCAAGGCTAGACCATATTCCAAAACTTCCTACCCACGGCCCCACCTATGGTCCGTAGTTCAACCCACGGGTCGTGGTTGGCCCTCGTGGATGGCACCTGCAATTTCCTAATAGTTGTTATTTGCCTCATTTCGAATCCAGGGTGTTGCACCTTTTCTTCCCACAATTCAGTCCCCTCACATTCCAGGATACAATGTTTAAGTGCATTGATCCATGATGGCCAAATACCTCCCTTTACTTCTAGAGCCATTGTTGTGAAGCTTAAAATCTAGTTGTAGGATGTTTAGTTCCAATTGCCTTTTCTTCTTGCATGTTGACTGGTCACTCTATTTCCTCTTTCTTTCTTTCTTATTAGTATCAATCTTCTTTAATAATTCCTTCGCCTTACCCTCACATCCTTTGAAATTAACCCCAAATTATGAGCTCGGTTTGATTATATTTTGTTGTATCCATTCTTAGGTGCTCAATGTGTTGTTGTCTTCTTCTGGGAATCGGATACCCAGTGGGATAACATCCTCCGCACCTCTATTTGTATTCTGCTTTGCCAATGGTTGTACCGTTATTGTTGTACTTTTCTCCCCCAATTCTTCCTTATCTTTTCCAGGCATGTGTACCATATGTCTCACAACTTTCGATTCACCCTCGTCCCTATTCCATGGCGTAATATGTCTTTGAGATTTATTTTCCTTCGTTTGATTCGATGATATCTTAATGTTAGTTATGTCTACCGAAGGGGTTTGTAGAGCTTGGGCTCGAGCTTTTTCCATAGCAATTGGGTCCAAAATAATTGGACCCAAATTTGGTCCCAATTTCCTTTGACCTAGTTTTTGTCTGCTATACACGTTATATTCTACCTGTTTAAATCTCGAGCCCATTCGCATGAGAGACCCCTCACTCGAAGACTCTTTCATCTTTTCCGCTGGTAGTGCCTCCTTAATCATCTGCAAAGGTTGATCTTGGGTATTGACCATTAGGTACTTTCCCTTCTCTTCTCTCCTCTCCTTTGAAAATTTCACGATGACCGAAGCTTCACACCACATCGGAATGGTGTAAGTGAAACAATCTCAGGTTATTTCTAAGAATTTGTTCATCGTCACCTTGTACTTTTATTCTAGCCCAATAAAGATGATTTTTGATGGCTCCTCAGTCTCGATATAGAATCCACATAGGTTACCGAACTCTTTAAAAACCTTTTGCGACCATAGATTCATAGGTAAACCTAAGAGTCTGATCCATACCCAATATCTCTTTACCTTTGTTGGCCAACAGCCAGTTGTTGGTTTCCACCATGCAAGCTCCAACTTCATCTTTTTCCAGATCCATTGGTTTGTTAAGACATGCTCTGTTGCTAGTCTTGATGGAGGTTCGAACATAAAATGCTCGTCGCTCATGGCATACACTTTGACTTCTATCGCCGACTTCCAAGAGTTACATGCATGTCTTCTTACATCATTCAAGTTAGGGATTTTGTTTGCTTGGCACTAGTATTTCCCTATTATGCATATGTTTAAGAGGTCTTTTTTTATGGCGATTTGCCTCATGTGATCCTTACTCTGTTTGTTGTGCTCTGTATCTCTACTTTCTCTGTTGCCTCCATCACCAATTTGTCACGGAAGAAAGCATCTTTGTAGGACTTGTGGAGTTGTTTGTTAACCTTCACTACTATACCCAATGTTTTGTCGGGTTCATAAATAAACCCAACAATCTTGTGACCTATATTCCCCCAACCTCCTTTAAGTGTAGATTCCAGAGTAATTATGACTGATTTGGTTTGACATTGTAATGTTATAAAACTAATGTATCTCCCACACTCATTGTATTTGAGAGTAGAATAGAACTCTGCAAAGTGGTCCTTCATGTTCCGCCTCTTAACTGTCCTCCCGTGCACTTTGGAGGCTTCATATTTTCTCTTTTCTTGTGAATAAATCCCAAAATTTAGGTTGATGGTCCTGGATAGATGAATCTGCAAATTTAAGGAGTGATCAGGGTATCTCCTAGTACATAAGGAATATAATAACATATTTTGCTCTTTTCTTGTTAGACAGCATCTAAACAATGCAGAGGAAATAAGAATGAAACCCCCACCCACCCATATTTTCCTTTTACTTCTTCTCTATTTTATCATCAACCATACAATAGGTCGCACCTAGCTGGAGAGTCATCCGAGAAGTGACACTCTATGATGGATCCCTGTCTAGAATCTGCATAGGTTGTGCGTGTGGATTACTTTCTAAGAAATGGCTGCTATAGACTAACGTTTAGAACATGTAATTATGACTCAAATCTCAGTAGAAACATGTTGTTAATGTGACTTTTTTAGGTCAGCCAAAGTAAAATACAAAGGCCCTCCTTCGTTAAAACCCCAGTTCTTATTCTCCTTCTTCTTCTACTACTACGTAAATAGCTAATACCCTTATACTAGTACGTACAGAAATAAAAAGAAACAATTCAAGTTGAGCATAGCAAGTAACGTTGAAGTTGAACATGGCAAAGGACCATTGGTAAATGATGAATTTGTGTTGCCAAATGAGTCTGATGACAATTCTTTTATTAATGCCATTGGGCGTGATAATTCCATCAGTTGTCTCATTTGTTCTCTAGGTCGGATTATAGTCCTATGTCATTTATTTGACCTCGAGCAACGAATGAGACAACTGATGGTATTGTCACACCGAATGACATTAATAAAAGACTTATCATTAGAGGATTGTCTCTTATTGAGTTCTCCAATGAAATATGTTTTGTTGGGTCCAAGAGTTTCATCTAAAAATAAAAAATCTCAATAAGAAACCAATAAGGAAAAAAAATCTCAAGAGCCATTAGAGTAAAAAGCAAGATTATCAAACATACCTAAACTCTTCTTCACTTAAATCCTCACTTCCACCCAATATAACACTAGTATATACACTACCAAAAGCATAGAAGTTAGATTAGAATAAAAAAACGTACATATCATATTAGGATAATGATCAAAAGTAAACACCTATATACATCACTGTTACAAATACAATTAAATACCATATAATCTAATCAAGTTTATCAAATTATAGAGAGGACCAAACCAATTGTCCACCTGAGAAAATTTCTAAAACAAAAGACCAACAATAACATAAAACCTCAGGTGAGGAACAGTGGAACACCACACAAAGTTGTTATCAGAACTAATATCAGACTAGTACTAATACTAATGTTGCTCCTACGAAGAAGATACTTTGTTCCTGCTCCTTCTTCTATATTCAGCAAACAAGTTGCTAATGTATGCATTTGTAAATTTGTGGATTCATGTAAGAAACTGTTCTCCTACCCTGAACCATATATAGCTAGTGTGCTCCTATAATGTTGGAGTTTTGTAAGCTTCTGTGAGGGTTGACATTGCAGAATGATGTGAAGGTTGTTAGGAACTTTTGAGAAAGAAAAGATAAAGATTCAACAAAATTTCCTTCTGTCATTCATGTGGCATATTACAAAAGGCTTAGACACATATAGCTATTTAAGTTTTTTTAAAATAGTAGAGACCATAACTATCCAACCAAGATTGACTTTTTTACAAATATATTCCATAAAACAAGGACTGCCTTTTTTGTACAAACTAAACATAATATTTAAAAAAGGAACCATTAAAGAAAAGACTATTTAGAAATATCTTATTTTCTAACACTCCTCCTTGAGATTTTTCTTGGATACTCCCAACTTAACCCTTAGAACTTCAAATTTCTCCTTAGGAAGAACCTTGGTCATGATGTATCCAATCTGCTAATCTGAGTTGCAATGAACAAGTTGAACTTCGCCATCCTTCTCTTCTTGCCTGATAGCATGAAACTTTATATTTATATGCTTGCTATGACCATGTCACACTGGATTTTTGGCCATAGATATTGCTGACTTGTTTTCAACTTTAATGATAGTAGCTTCAATGTCATTTTGCTCCAGATCATGTAGAATCTTTCTTTACCATAGAGCCTGATTAGTTGCAGCAGCGATGTATTCTACTTCTACAGAAGATTGAGCTACCACCTCTTGCTTCTTTGTTCCATGAGAACATGCCTGAATCAAGTGTAAAAGCATATCCAAAAGCATTTTTTATATCATCAGCGCTTCCTTCCCGGTACTATCTAAATAACACATTAGTTGCCCTTGCTCTTCCTTTTTAAACAAAATACCATAATCAATAGTTCCCTTGACATACCTCAAAGTTCACTTAGCGACACCAAGATGAACTTGACTTGGAGCATGCATAAATCTCGATAGAAGACTTGCTGCGAACATGAGATCAGGTCTTGTTGTTGTCAAATACGGGAGGCTACCTATTAGACTTCTATAAACTGTTGGATCATCCCTACCACCTCCTTCAAAACTTGAAATCTTTTCAATGTGAACCAGTGGGGTCAATAGAGGCTTGCACCTCACCATCTTGAACCTTTTAAGAATATCCCATGCATATTGTAACACCCCAGAAATTCTATGACTTAAGTTAGAGCCTCACCATATGAATAATGACTTAAAAATAGTTAAAATGATGTTTATAAACCTAAACTAATGTAATTGACTTGGTGTGGAAGAGTAAAAGTCTAAACGTCAAGAAACGACCGCGACGTCCAAAAACTAGAGAAGAATGTGTTCTAATGTGTCCTTAGGTTTTGGGCAGGTTTGGGAGTGTCGTATGATGGTGTAATCTTTTTAAAAGAGTTAAAATAGGTAAATATATGTTTATAGGGTCATAACATTCTAATACGATGCCCTGGGACCACCATAAGGGGCCCCAAGGGGGACCCCAACCTTGGAAAAGCAAGCTGCCAAGGCAGCTTGCAAATTGCTCTTGGAGGGAACAAGGGCGCGTCGCGGACTTGCTCCCCCAAGGACCAAAGAGTTTGTTCGAGACGCGGTTGTGTCATGGACTATACTGTCTTGAAATTTAATTCCAAATATTTTCAGGGAACAGCCAAGTCCGCGACGAAAATGTAGAAATTCAGAAATCTATTTTTACTTCATTAAAGAGTCCATTTGAGTGAGGGGTATTTAGGGTAATTTAGGGGACGTGTATATAATAATTTTTAAGTCAAAGTACCTCACTTTTATCACTCAAACACAAAACCCCAAAGATCTAAACCTAAAGTTCCTCCTTCTCTCTACTCTCTCTCTTCTCAAGAACTCCATTGAAAAAGATTGGAGCTTCAAAAAGAAGACCAACTCTCCAAGGTTTCAACTCAGATTTTCGTGGTTAATTCATCAATAAGGTATGGTTACTTATCACTCTTGGGATTCCTTTCCCCAAGAGGCCCCTTCAAGATGAATTTCAAAATCTCCAATTTCTAGGTTTCAATCCAACAATGTGGGTATTCTTTCTAAAAGTGAAATTGATGTTATAAACTGACTTTGATTGATGTTATATGAACAATTATGGATGAATTTATGTTGCATTGGTGGTTTCTTGAAGAATTCCCCATGAAACTCATGTTTCTCCTTCTTTTCCTAATTCTAACCCTAGTTTGTGTTGGACATTGATTGAAGGCTATGAATTAAATGTGATGTTATGTAATTCATGTTTGTATGATGATTCTACCCTAGGTTATGTATAATTTCTATGAAATTAGGGTTGAGTCTTTGAATGAAGCTTTGAAGGCTATGAAGGGAATATGTCAATTGTTTATATTGATGTTGATTATGTTATTACTTCATGAATTACCTTGTATTATGTATTGGTTATGAATTTCTTGGTAATTAAAGTATGCATGTCCCACGAGGGGCAAGAATGTGTGAAGGTTGGTTCTTCTTTGAACTCAAGTATGGAAGGTGAATTACTTATATTGTAATGATGTTATACCTAATGTGTTGTTGTGGTGTTGATGACCTAGTTTCCTCATCCTTAACCCTCTACACTTGAATTAGCTATGAAGTATGTATGTATGTTATGGTATGATTGTTATATGATTGAAAGGTAGTTCTCATGATTATAGTGTAATGTAAAGTGAAAGGTTTACTCACTTGCTAAGTGTCTCTAAAGTGAAAGGATTGTTACTTACTTATGAACACATATGAGCTATTATGGTAAGATGTCTATATAAGGGTCTATTAAAGGCTAATGTGAACTTGTGTGATGACTAAAGATGATTTCAAAAGGGAATTAGATGCTTAGCACCGAAAGGGCATGTAAATGAGATGGGGGTCTCACGTTTAGTAAGTCTGGCTCCCCACATGGGTTTCCTCACGTTTAGAAAGTCTAGATTACCTACGGTATGTGTTGTCTCATGAGATGGAAACCCCTACATTTAGTAAGTTAGGGTTTCTAGAAGCAATCTCCTTAACCCTTAACTATGTGCCCACATAGGACTCTAGCTTAGTGGATCCACCTAGATAGATATGTATGAATGGTTACACCTTAGGCAAGTGTTAACCCTCTCTTTTCGGTGTGGGAGTAGAACACCGGATTCTATGTAGCTCTCATGGTCTATGTCGGTTATTGCAATATTTCCCTAATGTAAAAGTAAATGAAGGTATGAAAGGTGGGAACTCTTACTAAGGCTTTCTTAAGGGTTTCTACATAGTGTAAGGGAGGGTATGGGAATTCTCTTGCACATTGCACTTGTGGGATCCTAAGGGATGGTGGTAGTAGTGTTCTCTTATGATTATGATGATTACGACTTATATATGTTGAAGCTATGTTATGTATGATCATTATGAATATGGTAAGTTATGATGAAATATGATCTTATGAATGTATGCATGAAGTAGGTTGCTTAATGTGATACATGGCTTTGAAGAGGGTTATGGGGTTCTATTCTTTGCATTGCACTAGTATTGCTAGGGCTATCTACATGTTGGGATGATATTATGTTGGTTTGGACTATGATACTTAATTAGTGTGCATATTGAATTTACTTGGCAAAAAGCATGTTTTGACTAAAATGTCCTTTTGTGCATGTTTCAATAATTTTTATGCATAGTAGTCATACTTAGTACGTGTGTTGTACTAACCCATATATTCTCCCTTTTCCCAAACATTTAGGTTCGGGCCGTTGAGGATTCAAGCTTACTTCTCAAGACACTTGGAGTTGCTTCCCCAAGTTGGTGAGTCCTCAAGTTTGAGGACAAGACCCTATGATCTAGCTTATATGTTTAGCTCTTTGCTTATGTTGAAAGTCATTGTTGTACTTCCTATTTTCAAGACTTCTTATTGATGTAAGGGCTAAGTCCCATTTTCGATACTCCTATGTCTAGATGGTGCATTGTGATGAAGTTAGATTCTATTTTTCATATATGAAGTGAAGTTGAACTTCCAAAGTAAAAGTTTTAAATTTTCCGCAATTTTTATTCTATGATACATGCTATGACGAATGCTAAGGGCTTGTATATGACCTCTTCGAGGTCGAATACGCTGGTAACGACTAGGGGGTGCTCTCGGGTCGTTACACATATTTTCTCTAACAAACCAAAATTCCATCAGTAGCTTGATTACTCTCCATTCCCAGAAAGTAATTCCTTTCACCCAAATCTCACATTTCAAACATGGTCTCCATTTCTAGCTTGAACAAATTCACCATAGCTTCATTACCTCTTGTTACGAGAAGATCATCAACATAGAGTGACACCACATGCACATCTCCTTTTTTAGCCTTTTCCACATATAAATTGGTTTCATTTTCACTTATCTTGAACCCACAACAAATGAGATCATCATCAATCGTAATGTACCACGCTTGAGGAGCCAGCTATAATCCATACAATGCCTTATGAAGTCTATAGACTTTGTCCTCCAACCCTGCAACTTGAAAGCCTTCGGTTTATCAACATAAATCTCCTCCCTCAACAATCCATTTAAGAATGCCGATTTCACGTCCAAATGATACAACTTCCAATTTGTTTGAGCTGCCAATGCATATAGAAGCCTTATTGTATCATGCTATGCAACAACTGCAAATATGTCTCCATAATCTAGACCTACAACTTGTGTGTAACCTTTCACAACAAGCCTTGCTTTGTATTTATAAACTGAACCATCTGGATTAAGTTTTGTCTTATAAACCCACTTCACCCATATTACGTTTCTGTCTTTGGGTTTATCAATCAGCTTCAAAGTATCATTCTTCTCTTTCATACCAATCTCCTCCTTCATAGCTTCAATCCAAACTTTCTGCCTTGATACTTCTTGAAAGGTATTAGGTTCTGAGATAGCAACATTGCATCTTTCATATATCGTAGAAAGGGACTTTTTCTTCAAAACTGGTGAATCGAGTGAGGATTCCATGTATGATTCTTCATATTTTCATCAAGAAGCATTTGACAATCCATTTAGTTTTTCTTAGCCAACTGATTGTGTTGCAAGAAGTGGATGCAAGTTCTGAAAGCCTGCATTATCTTTCTCAATTTGCTCCTTATCCCAGTTCCAATGAGCATGCTCGTCCACTACTACATCTCTTCTGATGGAAATATGTTTTGTTTGCAAATTGAAAACTCTATAACCTTGGATTGTGATGAATAACCAATATAGATCCCCAATTCGCCTTTTGGTTCAAGTTTGCTTTTTTTGACCGAAGGGACATAAGAATAGCAAATTGAGCCAAAGATTTTGAAGTGTTTCGCAGATGGTCTTATTCCACTCCATGAATCAATAGGAGGTTCCATCCACGGCTTTAGTTGGCAGGATATTTATCAAATACATTGACGTATAAATAGCTTCTGCCCAAAATCTTTGCGGTAGTTTCTTTTCAAGCTACAAACATCTAGCCAGTTCAACAACAGTCATGCTCTTCCTCTTCGAGACTCCAATTTATTCAGGTGAACAGCTTACTATCGACTTATGATCAATCCCTGTATCTTCACAATACTTATTGAACTCATTGGAAGTGTATTCACCCCCATTATCTGACCTCAAAGCCTTTAGCGTACAACCACTTTTTCTTTCTGCAAAAGCTCTAAATTTCTTGAAAACTGGAAATATGTGAGACAACCCAAGTCATCCTTGTTAAGTCATCAATAAAGAGTATAAAATATTTATAGTATCCCAAATATGATATCTACATAGGTCCACACACATCAGTGTGAACTAGTTCCAGTTTTTTAGTTGCCCACCAGGTAGCATTTTTAGTAAATGCTTTCATGTGTACCTTACCCATCTGACATGGCTCACAAACTTCTTTAGACAGTGAAATCTCAAGTAAAGCCTTATTCAATCCCTTTTCATACATAGACTTTAAAGTAGCATAGTTAAAATGACCATATCTTTTGTGCCACAACCATGCCTCTTGTACTATCAAACTTCCCATCTAAAGGAAATGTTTTATCCACCATTTCTACTTTAACAAACAAACTATCTTCAGAGTGAAAAACCAAACAATTTTTGTCTTGAAAAAATAAGTAAAACTATTTAGACATCATTTGAGCTACACTTAACAAGTTACATGCTAAACAAGGAACATACACCACATCATTTATAAATTGTGTACCTTGTTTAGTCTGAAAGGAAACAGAACCCTTTCCAAGTGCATCTACTATTTCACCATTCCCCATCCTTACTTTATTTTTGATTGACTTATCAAGTGTATGAAACAAGTGCTTATTCTTAGACATATGACTCGTACATCCACTATCTATGAACCATGAGGATTTGTTGGTTGTGTTTTCTACATGGGAAGCCATAAACAAGATTTCTTCTTTGTTTTCAGACTCTTCAATAAAATTTACTTGTTGCACATAGCGTTGTTGAGGTTGATTCTTCTTGATCCTGTAATTTTTCTCAATATGAACCATCTTTCTATAGAATCTAAACTGAATCGATGGATTTCCTTTGAACCAGCATTCTTTTTCTTGATGATTGGTTCTTTACAATGGTTACTAGGTGGAAACTTCTCTTTCATTGAAGATTCCTTCCATAGTTTTCCATTTGCTACTTGATCTCCTTCCATCTTTCTTTTGTCCTTCAGCTTGCCTTTATGTTGTGCCTGAAATGCCACTTCTGCTACTTCTTAATCTCTTATACTTGATCTGTGTTCTTGGGCTTGAAAATTGTTGATCAGTTCTGCCACAGAGGAAGTCTTCAAATCACAAGATTCCACTATTGATGAAATCTTGGACTCAAACCTTGTTGGTAAGCTTATCATCTTCTTCTCCACCACCTCTGAATCAGGAAAGTTTTCACCAAATAGCCTTATTTTATTAATTATCTCCACAAGTTTGGTAGAATATATTTTCACAGTATCTCCTTCTTTCATCCTTAACATTTCAAATTCTTTTTTGAGAGTTAAGAGTTTGACACCCTTCATCACTTTTGTCGAACTCCTCTTTTAGCTTCTTCCATGCTTCCTTAGGTGTTTCACAAGCAATTTTTCTTGTAAAAACCACATTTGCAAGTGTTGAATGAAGACATGTGAGAGCTTTTGGTTTTCTTGACTTCACATCTTCATAAATTTTCATTTGTGCAACAAGTAGAGGAGGATCATATTTACTTTCAATTTTATCCCATATACTAAGCACTTTGAGATAAGCCTTTATCTCTATCACCCACATGTGATAATTTTCTCCTGTAAACATAAGAGAGCTTGCACCCAAGAAGTTGTTGGATTCCATGTTACTGCTTCTCAGCTCTCACCTTAGAAGAACCATAGAAAACCTTAGTTTTCTTACCTTCACAAATCCCTCAAGAAGAATGTCTCTGATACCACTATTAGTATTTGGAACTTTTGTGAAAGAAAAGATAAGGTTCAACAGAATTTCCGTTTGTCATTCATGTGGCATATTACAAAAGGCTTAGACACATGTAGCTATATAAGTTTTTCAAAAGTTAGTAGAGACCATACCTATCCAACCAGTATTGATTTTCTTACAAAATATATTCCATAAAATAAGGACTATCTTTCCTTTACAAACTCGACATAATAATAAAAAAAGGAACCATTAAACAAACGACTATCTAGAAATACCTCATTTTCTAACAGTGGTTTAGAATTAACCCATCTCTCTAGGCTGAGTTTGTGAAGGCTAAGTACTACTTTAAAGTCAACCATGTGTCTAAATCATAGATGTGTAGTAATTCGCAAGCTTGGATTTTTTTAGTTAAAGCTAGAGATGATGCAGAGCACAACACTCCATGGAAGATAAATTGTGGTTGTTGTAATATGTGGTGGTGTAATTTGTGTGAGAAACTCTCCCTTGCAAAACTATATCTTGATTGTATGAACAATGCTAAGCATTCTACCAAGATATGGATATGCTTAAATTGTGCTATATGGAAACTGACTCAAGATAGTCTTTACTCTAAAATATATGCTTGACAAAGAAAAGAGAGGTTAGAAAGAAAGCCTTCTGCAACTGCAATGACTACACAATTATTACACATGGAAGCTGATGAATAACTTGAATTTGCTTATTCAGGAACGTTGCAACTGCAATGACAACACATATATTAATGATAATATTTGTCGTTTGACGAAGATGCTTACCAATTTTCTCGAAATGACCCCAAAGGATGACATAGATAAATCGGAAGAATATCTCCAGATATTTATTCACTCATCTGTTCCTGCGGCTCTAGTAAAAGTTTATGTATTTCCTTATGTAACTACCAAACAAGATACTCATGGATGTAATTATCAATTTATAAATTCATGTAAGACACTTTTTGCCAACCTATAACCGTATATAAGCAGTGTGTTCCTATATTGTTCTAGTTTTGTAAGTTTCTAAGAGGGGTTGCGGGTGTTGATGATACTTTGTATATATTTTTGCGAGATTAGTTTAGCTACAATGATGGAGTGGTATGTCCATGATGTTAAGTGTGTGTTAAGATTGTAGGATGTTTTCCCTTTTGTTCTTGAGTTGGTGACAAGGTTATCACATGCTCTAGAATTGAGTGTGCAATCAGTTAAGTTTATATAGTGATGAGATAATTGTTCACGTATTATAATTGAGATATTTATAGTGTTTAAAAATAATTACAATTGAGAATAAAATAGGGAAGAAAATGATTTGGTCTTAAAAATTCTAAGCGCTAAATAATTTGAGACAAAAAATTTTAATAAGCACAATAAATATTTTAAAACAAAAAGAATCATGTATATAATTATAACTATGCGAATACATTTTTGGAAAGAGGATGGTAATGAAAATTTAACGAACTTTCATAACTAAACTTGGTAATGTGACAATTAACATTATGAGTTGCCAATTTAGACTTATGTTTCGAGATGTGTAAGACTTGTGTACTTAAATTGGTAAAGTGGGTGGAATGAGTAAAAAAAAAAAGATTAACTCAATAAATAATTGAGATATAAAATAATAAAATTGGGTTAATCTTTTGAGTTTTGATGTGAAGAAAGGAAGGTCAACTCATCTAATTGGTCTCCATTGGGTTGTTGACCCACTGCCTTTCTTAATTTTTTACCACAAAAATCTCCAAAAGATAACTTAACTCTATTAACATCAGTATTAGGAAGGACTCGAATTCAAAATCTCTGATCAAGGATGAAAAAATACTTAATACTCTATCATAATCTTTGTTGGTGAATTATTAACTAAATGACAAGTGCCACATACCACATCCCTAATTATTTTTTATGACTTTTTCATAACTATGATATAACAAATTATGAATTATGCATTTGAAATAGATGTTTGAGTTAATATATACATTATGAACGATAAAATATCTCCATATCAGAGTTTCTTCTATGAGATTTAAGATTTATGTCCTTTATTTATGTTGTGTCCTATGAAAATAGATTGATATGATCGTTCTTTTTCTTATCTATTTACTTCTACTTAATTTGGACAAATTACAAATATAAAAAAATTATCTCGTATTTTTACATCCTTAAAAATTAAATATTTAAAAGGTTCAAATTAATATACTTACATCAATAAAGAGTCTTTCAATATTGTCAAGAATTGTCCCAAAATTGTAAGTATATTAATTTGAACCTTTTAAATATTTTAAATTTTTTTAGCTATTGTTAATTATTTGTGAAGTAATTAATAATTAATTAAAATTATGCAGTTTGGTGATTATGCAATGGAAGCAGAAAGCTATTGGAACTTTGTGGCAAAGGAAAAATTTGAGAATTGCCAAATAGAATTTTCAAAGCTAAAACTCTTAAAGGTGAAAGGATACAAGAAACTTGAGCTTGAAGAGAAATTGATGAATTTTTTTTTGTTGCGGGTAAAGTTTCTGGAGTCTTTGATTATAGTTTCAAAGGATAGAAATTTAGGAATTAAATCGAAGGATGTTATTACGGTTTCAAAGATAGTTACTATTTCTACCTACTATCATTATAAGGACAAAAGCATTTCAGTGTACTATCTATACAACTTTGAAATACTTTCTAACTCTTTTAGAATTAAAAGACACCAGGACCAACAGTGTACAATCGACTCACCTCTTTCTTTGTTTACCAAACCCATCTGACTTTCCAGTTTCTTTAGACACAACTCTAATTTTTCCAACAAGTCACAAAAAACATGATGCATGCCCTCAATCTCAAATCTTTTATTCTCCTGCTTCACCTTGCATCAAGGAAGGAAACTGATCGGACTACCAAATGCTTCTTGATTTTGTATTGCACACATTACCAGATACATATACTTAATAAACTCATGCACTTCGCTATCTGATAACTGTATAAACTCAGATGATTGCTCACTCAATACTAAAGCATGTGATAACCTTGTTATCAACTCACGACTATAAGGGAAAACATCCTGCAATCTTAACACACACTTAACATCATGGACCTACCACTTCATCATTGCAGCTAAACTACTCCGGCAAAATGTATACAAAGTATCATCAACATCCACAACCCCTCTTAGAATCTTACAAAACTCAAATAATATAGAAGCAAACTACCTATATACGGCTATAGGGTTGGTGAAAAGTGTCTTACAAAGAAAATAATGACCAAAAAAGTACAATGGGTTCACCTCTTCATTTTTTATCAAATCCACCTCGCTTTCATGTTTCACTAGACACAACTCAAATTTGTCCAAGTTACAAAATACATGATGCATACCTTCAATCTGTTTTTTAAATTGTGCGTCTCAAATCTTTTTCTTCCTGCTTCACTCTTACCTTACTTCAATGAAGGGAAACTAATCATACAACCTAATTCTTCTTGAGGGCATATTGCACACTTCACAATAAGTATAAACTTGATAAACTCATGCACATCACAACCTCATAACCCTATAAACTGAACTGATTGCACACTCAATTAAACTTGTTTCCAACTGGCGAATAAATGGAAAATATACTGTAATATTAACACATTCCTAACATCATACACTCCATCATAGCTGCTAAACTACAACAAAAAAATATATACAAAGCATTATGAATACCAGCAACCCCTCTAACAAGTTTACACAACTCTAAAATATAGGAGCACTGCCAAGACCCAACCCACCAGGCCGTGCGGGCACCTATTCTAATACCAACATAGAAGAACTCTTATGCGCAATTTAAAATATGCAATGTAAAAGTGAACAACTATAAACTAATCACCTTATCGTAAATACAAAATGACTCCCAAACTTGATTAAATAAAGTACTTTTGTAAAGAATACACTAAACCCTCTCAAGGAACTGATCTAAACAAGTACATGAGCTTCTAAGAGAGTAAAATACTATGAAAGAGATACAACACAACTCCAACCACCTGATTCATCACATCTTTGAAGTAACTCATACCACCAAGGATCTCTAAGACATCATCTACAATATTTAACATGCAATTTCGATATAAACAGGAATCCTCCCAACATTTAAACACAAATCTCATGCAAACAACCTGGCCCTTGATCAATTCAGTAAACCACCTAAAGACTCTTACTAAACCACATTAATTCAATCCTTCTTATCAATTATGTCCCAATCCACAAAGGCTGACAATACAGTACAAGCTTTGTGAATAAGCCAAAGTAACAGTCACCACACGGACTTAACATTCACAAATAACATGATCAACGATGCTACAACAAGAAATAGTTGATTCATCACATATTTCAAGTAACTCATACCATCAATAATCTCTAAGACATCATCTACATTGTTTAACATGTAATTTTGGTCTAAACAGGAACCATCCCAGTATTTAAACACAAATTACGGTCACTCATGGACAAACATGTAACAATCTCATTACGAAGAAGTAAACATGGTTCTCTCATGAAACCACACATACAAAAGGTTAATAAAAAAATGTACAAGGTGTGCTACCTAAGACAACTATTAGTAATTTGTACCCGCGTGGTACCCAAGCCAACCATATAGTGTGGTACATACCCGAGACAACCGTTACTACATACCAAGCACGGTACCCGAGCCTAACTTGGGAATATCCTGTATCAAGAGTAGTACTCGTTACAACCATTAGTCTCACAAACAAAACCACAATCACAATGAAATACAAACACACTTGTAAAAGCGAGTAAACAAAATACCTTCATCACATGAGATAGTCAATGATTCATCACTTAACATTAAGCCCCTACAATTCCCCCAACATGAATTATAAAATTTTCACTATAGAGTTAGTTAGAATGCATACATAAATGAACTTGGAAAACAATAACGATCACTTACACTTAGACACTCTTTCCAGATAGTTTTCCGCTTGGAACCCGATTACACACCACTCACTTTCCCTCAACATCTCACCAAAAATCATCACAAGGTTAACATTAGTTAACCAAACTTGTTATCATCTTAAACCATAACTAAATCCATAGTAAGTCATTCAAACTCCATGATCGAAGGCCTATACATGTAATCTCCAACAATTTACAATGTACAAAGTAAGTGATGATAAATCTAACTACTCAGTTAAAACCTAGCCTATATGGACGCCAAGAAACCGCAAAAGAACTCTGAACACGAGTTTCTGGCTCCGTAGGGGAGAATCCTCAAGGTCGTAGACCAAAAATATGTGGGTATGACCCACCTTATGCTAGAATCCCTCCTCTCCCCTATCCTCAAGCTTAGAGCAATTTTTTTGGAGGATTTTTAGAGTAATCATTGTCTATTTTACCACTAAAGTAACAGAGAACAATAAAAAAATTACATTTTTGAGTTTCTTCCCCGCTGACCTCTTTATAGAGGTTATCAGGCCTCCATAGCAAGAAAGTTCTTACCATGGAGGGATAACATCAGCCGGAGTCTAATTTTTTAATTCTTAGATTTTTTTTCATGTCATCCTAATTTTAAATCGGCACGTCGTATTACAAGAATTCTCGGGACTCCGCACGAGATGTCCTTTGAATAACTATGGATTAGGTTGTTACAAGCACACTCCTAATATATTTTTATGAGGTTGGGGAAAAGTGTCTTACATAAATCTATAAATTGACAAATGCATCCATGAGCAACTTGTTTTCTAATATAAAAGGAAATATCTAAATTGTTGCCAAAGGCATGGAAATAGAAGTGTAAATAAATACTAGGAGATGTAATTGCATAGGTCATGAATAAGTGGGTTTAATTTATTTACCAGCTTCCACGTGTGAGGATGGTGCGTGCAGAAGTGTAAATAAATACTAAGAAATTCATCCTCTACTAAGGTTGTGGAAAAGGAACTGTTGAACTGAAATTCACTTTTGAAAAGATGGTCACATTGAGAGACGTATTGTATGTTCCTGATATTCGAAAGAACTTGGTGTCAGGTACGCTTCTTTCGAAGCATGGTTTTAAAATTATTTTTGAGGAAGATAAATTTATTTTGTCTAAACAAGGCATGTTTGTTGGAAAAGGTTATGCTACAAATGGCATGCTCAAACTCAATATTGAAAATGAAAATATTCATGCTTATGTTGTGGAGTCTTTAGATTTATGGCATGAACATCTTGGTCATGTTAATTTTAGATCCATTCAATTTATGGTGAAAAATGGATTAATTAAAGACTGTGGAAAGGATCATGTTACTAAGTTTATTACTTTTAGTAAATGTAAAATAACAAAGAAACCTTTTAAGTCTATTGAAAGGATATCCACACTTTTGGAGTTAATCCACACTGATATTTGTGAGATGGATTGTTTATCACGTCATGGAAAGAGATATTTTATCTCTTTCATTGACGATTACTCAAGGTATACATATGTCTTTCCATTAAAAATAAAAGATGAGTCATTTGAGACTTTTAAAACATATAAAGCAAAAGTTGAAAATAAATTGAGTTTGGAGATTAAATCAATTAGATCTAACAAAGGTGGAGAATATTTAAAATCAATTTTTTTGTGAAAAAGAAGGCATTGAGAAACAATTGACTATGTCTTATACACCACAACAAAATTGTGTAGCAAAAAGAAAAAATAGAACTTTCATTGACATGGTTAACTCTATGCTTTATGGATTTGGTATCACTGAAAATTTGTGGACTGAAGCCTTATTTTCTGCATGTCATATTTTGAATCGAATTACTTCCAAGAAACATGATTCATCTCCATATGAACTTTGGAAGAATTGAAAGCCAAATATAAATTATTTTAAAGTATGGGGTTGTTTGGATCATGTTAGATTACCAGATCAACATTAGACTAAGATTGGCTATAGAGGAGTAGATTATGTATTTATTGGTTATTCACAAACCAGTAAGGCTTATAGATTTTTGAATCTTGAGACTCCAATCCCTCACACAATTATTGAATCGTTGCATGCTAAATTTTTTGAACATATATTTCCTAAGGAAAAAGATTCTTTGAAACAAGATACAAGTTCTTCTATATCTCCTTTTAAAAGGAAGCCTTTGGAAGAAAGTCAATCAAGAAGTAGTGCAAGATCAGCCAAACCAAGAGACTTTGGACCTAAGTTTCAAGTCTATTTAATTGAAAAGGATCCTAAAAGTTATGTTGAAGCAATGTATTCACATGATGCTCCTTTCTGGCATGAAGCTACTGATGATGAAATGCACTCTATTATGTCAAATAATACATAGATTTTATCAGACCTCCCTCCCGGATGTAAGTCTATTGGTTGTAGATGGATCTTTCGAAAGAAATTAAAATCGGATGGTACCTTAGATAAATACAAAGCTCATTTGGTAGCAAAAGGTTTTACTCAATTGAAAGATATTGATTATTTTGATACATTTGCACCTGTAGCTAGAATGACTTCTATTCGACTTTTGATTGCTTTAGCCTCAATTCATAGTTTGGTAATTCATCAAATGGATGTGAAGACTGCATTTCTGAATGGAGATCTAGATGAAGAAGTTTACATGAAACAACCAGAAGTATTTGTCGTTCCTGGTCAAGAACACAAAATTTGTAAGCTTCTTAAATCTTTTTATGGATTAAAACAAGCTCCAAAACAATGGAATGAGAAATTTAGAAGAGTAATGATTTCTAATGGCTACTCAATCAATGGTGGTGATATTTGCATATTAAGCAAATTTCAAGAAAATTTTGGTGTTATAATGTCTTTATGTAGATGATATGTTGATCTTTGGAACTGATATTGAAAGAGTCAAAGAAACAAAATCTTTTCTAGTTTCTCTATTTGAAATGAAAGATCTTGGAGAAACTGATGTAATTTTTGGCATTAAAATCATGAGATCAACGAATGCCTTGACTCTTACTCAATCAAGTTATATTGAGAAAGTTCTAAAAAGGTTTGGTCACTTTGATGACAAACCTGCTCCTACACCTTTTGATCCTAGCATCAAACTAATGCGGAACTCTAGTGATGTTCTTGATCAGCTGACATATTCTCAGATTGTTGGGTGTCTTATGTATGCCATGTATTGTACCAGGCCGAATATTGGTTACGTAGTAGAAAATTTGAGCAAGTTTACTAGTAATCCTGGAGTTGAACATTGGAATGCCTTAATTCGTGTTTTAAGATACCTGAAGGGTACAATTAATGTTGGCCTACATTATTCTACATTTCCAGCTGTTCTTAAAGGCTATAGCGATGCTACTTGGAATTCAGATCGGAATGACTCTAAATCTATTACTGCTTGGATTTTCACTTTGGCTGGATCAATGATCTCTTGGAAATCAAAGAAACAGACATGTATTACTCACTCAACCATGGAGTCAGAATTTATAGCTATGTTTTCTGTTGGAGAAGAAGTTGATTGGCTGCGATCTATGCTGATACATATTCCTTTGTGGAGTAAGCCAGTACCACCTTTAACTATCTATTATGATAATCAAGCTGCTATATTTCGGGCTTCAAGTGATTGCTACAATGGCAAGTCGAGACAAGTTCGTCTCAAACACAATCATGTGAGAAGATTATTGGAGGAAGGCATGATATCGCTTCAATATGTGAAGTCCAGGTTTAATTTAGCGGATCCTTTGTCTAAAGGGTTAGGCAAAGAGTTAGTGGTGGAAACTTGTAATGGGATGGGAATAAAGCCTGTTGTAAATTAATTGTACTTTATGGTAACCCTACCTAATGATGTAATTTTGGGTTCAAAGGGAAAAACAAATAAAGTTACAATTGTGAAGCACATCAATAAAATTCTCATTTTCAAAATAAAATGAAATAAGCAGATGTGCATATTGAGATTCTTTTCTCTTAATAAATTTATAAGACCAATTTCGGTTGGGGTTAGTAAGAAAACTCTTTATAAATTGTTTTGATATTCCTACTAAAGAAAAGGATGAAATTATATTCTCTTAATAAGTCTATAAATCGATTTCGATTGGAGTATGTAAGAATACTCTTGATAGATTTACCGATACTATGCTATAAAGGAGGATGAGATTTATTTCTCTTAATGAAGTTCATAGACTATTTGGTCGGAGTATGCAAAGTTACTCTTGATGAATTCACCGCACTAAGTGCGAAGTGTAGGCCGCTTCAATAAGATTTTAACATGGAAATCTTAAAGCACTTGGCTAAAAGGATTCAGGACACATGGTCGTGAGGTGTCAAAAGATTTCGATTTTCACCGGAACATAGTGATATGCGTGGAGTATTTCTCTATTTCATTCAATGAACCACTTAGTTCAAGATTCGTTCACTAAGTAGTCAATGATTTAGAAAGCCTTCACTAGCGAATGGTTCAAGTCCAAAAGACACCATTATTGATGCATGTTGCTAGATTAATGTCTCAAAATATATTTTGGATTTTTCAAAGATAAAAATTTCTTGAAACAAGAGGGGGATTGTAAGAGTTAGTGTTTCAATTAATTTTGAAACAAATTCATTTGTTAAAAGTTTTGAAATAACAAAATACATGAATGTGAGTTGTGATATTCATTTTTGTTTCAATTCTACGTTATAGATGTTTTGCAAGACACTTTTAAAATTCTACGTTATGGATTTTTTGAAAGATAAGTTTTATTTTCAATTCATTAACCTATAATAAATACTATTTAATTAAAAGTCTTTTTCTTGAAAAACTTTTGTCCTATAAATTGAGTTTCTTATGGTTGAAAGGATAAGCACTCAAAAAAAAACTACTTTCCCTTGAAAAACACTTGTGAGACATTAATCAAAAGGTGAAATCACTAATTCAAGAATAGAAGAGCAACATTCTTGAATGCCACGTTTTGTGGCTTAGTTGAATCCCAAAGATAGAGTTGTTATTTATTCTTCCGATTGCTCGTGGGAGAGACTCCAACTATCTTCAAGAAGTGTATTAATGTGTCTCTAAGCCAAGCAAGTTTTGTTTTGGATTCCTTTTATTTTTATCATTCTTGTTCAGTTGTTCTAACAGAATGTTGTGCTATCCTTGGTTTCAACAACTACCAAGTAATTGGACAATGTTTGTGAAGGTTTTGGAAGACTAAACAACTAATTTCTAGTAAGATAGTTACATGGGAGTGTTCTAGTAAAGGAAAGTTTAAATGTGACTCAGATGGGGCATTCAAACATATGTTTAGGATTAGTTCTATTGCTTTCTATACCCGGAATCACTCTAGGGACTTCATCTTTACAAAGACAAGGAAGGTAGAGTTAAGCTTTGCACTAGAGACAAAATTGAGAGCAATGGGAGTAGGTTTGATTTATTACATCAATAACAATATTTTTCCGCTGATTTTGGAAACTGATTTCCTTATCACTAAGAGCATGTTAGAAGCTTACAATGTGGAGATTAAACACATATTCAGGGAAGAAAACAAGCTTGCAGATTTTTTAGCTAACAATATTGTTAATTTTATAGGTACAAATAGAATATTTAATAGTTTGAAAGAATTACCACAGTTTGTAATGGCTATTATTCAGCTAAAGAAGAGCAAAGTTCCTAATCTCAAAATACGAAAATATCAAAATCACAGGTTCACAACATGATTGGAGGCTAGCTAGGAGGCATAAGTCAACAGTACAGTTAACAACGACCTTCTGAAAAATCAAATTCATCGAAGCTTGAAATATCATATTCTACATTCATGCTTAGTTTCTTTAGCTTCACATTCATATGGTCGATTAGGATGGTCTTTACAGGTCAAGGAAAAACATGCATGCTAGATCTAAGTGTTTATGTAGTGGTATTAGCTCTTCGAAGCTCAATCCGAAGAAGAAGAAGTGACAATTGGTTAATTCTCTGGCCTAGAGTTCATTCCTATGCTTAGTATTGATTTGGGGCCTTACCTTGATGACAGAACTGAAGAAGCGAGTTGTGAGCTGAAGAAGTCTTCAAAGAGATCGAATTTATGATGTTTGTGAGACTTGTAAACACATTTTTCATATGTCACTCATGCTCATGGGCTCTGTCAAAAGCTCATGGGCTCTGTTGTTGACAAATTGTTGTTATTGGGAAGCCACCGGAGGAAAGCTTTGAGATTACCGGCGTTGATGGTGTTCCGACCATCAGTTCCTCTGTTTGATGTTTGTTTAGTGTAGATTTCTTTTTGTTTCTTATAGTTCGTAGATTTTGGATTTGGGTCTCTTCTGGGCCCATGTCATTTTGTTTTATTTTTATTATTAACATGAGGGCAATGTCCTGATTTAACTTTTAAAAATATATATATATTCCCTTTCTAAGGAAGAGAATTATCTTATTATATAAGAGAGACTTCATGCTATGTTTCGGGGGAAAAATTTAAAACAATTATTTTTTTGTTTTACTTTAAATTAATTAGCATATATTTTTTTGAAATTTGGAGTTTGTTTTAGCTATGACTTTTAGTTTTAACTTCATGCTGAAGCAGGCACATCTCCGTCGATGTGTCTGTTTCAGTGTGTTTCAAGAAAAAAAATTTAAGAAAAAATATTTTTTTGTTCTATTTTAATTTAATTAGTGTATAATTTTTTCGAAATTTGGAATCCGTTTTAGCTATGACTTTTAGTTTTAAATTCATATTCTTTAGTTATAATTTTATTATTTTGAATGTCAGTAATATTTGTTTATATGTTGTAACTACTTTGAGTAAAAAGATCAACGATTGATGACGAAAAATACTTAAATTATGGACCTCTTCAGTTTTGCAAACAAAAAGTAATTAACAACTTAAAATATCTAAAACTTTAAAATAAAAAAAACTTTAAAAAATTATTTCTTTTGTTAAAAGGACAAATATACCCCCGAACTATCATAAATGGTACATCAATACCCTTCGTTATACTTTCGGGTTGTGTATGTCCTTACCGTCAATATTCTAGAACGTATATACCCTTAGGATAGACGGAGGGACACGTGTCATAATCTTAAAGGCCTACCCAAATTTAATTTTATTTTTACCCACAATTACAAAAACCCACCCATCTTTCCCAATTTTAACCCATGACCCAAATTGAAACCAAAAGCACCCAAAATCAAAAGAGAAGTTTGGTAAGACAATAAAATCTCTCAAATTCCTCTTTTCTTAACTTATACAACAAAGTCTAATTTCAAACATTTAAATTTGAACAACATTTTCAACGAAGAAGAACATGATTTTTTTTTCTAGAAACCCTTTGGACAATTTCTTATTCTTCATCTTCTTCAACAAAAATCTTTTGTAGAATTTTTCAGTTAATTTGGCTGAAATCACTCATAAAGATTTGATCTTGAATGTATGAGATTGGAAAAATATGATGGAACTAAAATTTCTAAATTTAATTTCACCTATAAAACACCCATCAAGTCTTAATCTCTTCCCCACACTCAGTCCACCAGAAAAAAACTTTTAACTTTCCAAAAGTTTTGATATTTTTCTAACTTTTTTTGCATATGAAACTTTTCATGCCTCTAAGAACACAGAAACAAGCACCCATGATTGAGCAGAAACTAGAGAATGAAGCAGTCTACAAGTTGTTTGTGCTGACAAGGTACACGGCGGCTATGCTAACACCAAAGAAGTGTACAACCAGATAGTGTGTGCTCATCTGTTATGCGCGGGGCTCTAAGGACTAGAAGAAAAATAATTAAGTTATGGAAGAACTGACACCAAAGGGTGTTTAAGTTAGGTTAGATTGGGGTAGAAGAAGGGGGTTTTTAACCGGGTATGGGTGGGTTAAAATTATGAAAAATGGGTGGCTTTTTTTAATTGTGGGTAATAATTAAATTAAATTCGGGTAGGCTTTGAGATTATGACATGTGTCCCTCCGTCTATCCTAAGGGTATATACGTTCTAGAATATTAACGGTAAGGACATACACAACCCAAAAGTATAACGAAGGGTATTGACGTACCATTTATGATAGTTCGGGGGCATATTTGTCCTTTTTCCCTTAATTTAATTAGTGTATAATTTTTTGAAATTTAGAATCCGTTTTAGCTATGACTTTTAGTTTTACTTTCATATTCTTTAGTTATAACTTAATTATTTTGAATGTCAGTAATATTTGTTTATATGTTGTAGCTACTTTGAGTAAAAAATCAACGATCGATGACGAAAAATACTTTAATTATGGACATCTTAATGAATCTCTTCACATTAAATTTGTGCAAACAAAAAATAAATAACAACTTAAATATCTAAAATTTAAATAAAAAATAATTAACTTTCTAAATTTCTATTTATATCACATAAATTAAAATAAAAAATAGATATTCGACCCGTGCTAGAACGGTCACCAGTGTCTAGTTTATAAGTAGTCAGAGTTTTAATTAATGACTAATTTCAAAGGAGATAAAATATAGGTAGATAGTATAACTAAAGTCGTAACTCGTAATTAATAACTTATTATTTATTAAAAGTATACTTTTATGTTTAATATTTAAAGATTATTTTGATCAATAAATATTTATATTCATGCTTTTTATAATGACATAAACATATTTAAATGTAAATAGATAGATAGAAATAGATGTGTCCAAAAAATATTCAAAGTTAAAAAAAATGAAAAGTTTCTTTTGGCACTCATTAAATGTATTTAGAAACCTGTGGTCATAATTGTGACATTTGTGTAATTGTAAGAGCATGTCATTACTCTCTCCGTCCATAATAATTTTCGACTATACTATTTTAGAACATCCAAAAATATTTATTCACTTTATGAAATTAATGAATAAATTTTTACTTATATTTATTATACTCAATGTATGATATAATAAAATTATCCTTCTTAAAAGTGTGCAAAATTAATAGTAGACAAGTATTGTTTAATCGAGGAAGTAGTTCAAAAGAGCATAAATATAATCTTCCCTTAAAATATCAAAATATAGCAATGTATTATTTTACTTTTTGGATAAAATAAAAAAAAGGTATTACTGTTATATAAAATGAAACTGAACAATACTGGAGTAATTTATTTTTAATTTAAAGTTAAAATAATTGTATATTACTTAACATATGTTATTAGCAAAGTTGCATGCACTTGAAGTCGTGTAGGAGCAAGGTCGACAAGTGTTTAGAAGACTCTGGTAGGAAGGAAGACACGGCAAAATTTGTTGCGTATTTGGCCTTTTATGTCTCGGTCTCTGTTATATTGTGGCCTTTTGTGGACGGAGCTATCTAGAGCTATCACATTACTACACTCTTGTTCACACTTGGATTTTACATTTCCTAGTATTACTACTTTTCTCCCCACTAATTTCTTGCTTCAATTATAACACATTTTTATCTTTTATCTAACAAAATTCTACTATCTGAAATGATATAATAGATAGATTCAGCTTGTGTTTATATTTTTTAATTTTAAATGTGCATAAATAGACGCTTAAATTTTTATAAAGTTGAATAAGTAGCTATATGCATCATATTTGGCGCCATACGTGACCAATTTGTATCCTATGTGATGCCTTATCTGTACTATGCAATGTAGGATGTGTGTCAATTTTATATAAATTTAAGTGTCTATTTATGTATATCAAAACTTGGAGGATATAGATATCAGTTAAGGCCAAATTAAAAGGCATGTTTATGTATTATGCCATTCGAGATTATGATTTTTTACTACCATCATTTTTAATTTTATATTTTATTTTCATATTAATAACAATCCTAAGTGGCTTCTTGTTTGGGGTATCTGAACCGTATTCTTGTTCGGATGCTTGAATCGAACTCATCTGTTAAAAAGGTAAAATTTGAGGATTAGTCCGCATTAATGATAGGAACTGCGTCTACAACAACTTTGATTTTTATGGCTCCACCATTAAATTTAACTTTGACCAGCATCATTATTTTTATTTTAATCAAGGCCAAACACATGTACACCCCCTTAAACTTGTCCTGAAATTCCATTTTAACACTCCAACTCAACCTTGTTCCATTTTAACCCTTCAACTCCAATTTTTTTGTTTCATTGTAACACAAAATGCTAACTTGGCATATGGTTGTCATCTCACTTTTAACAGGCGCGTGATGATCCCATTAGCCTTAATATTTGGCATTTTATCTATTTATTTCCTCTATCTCTTCTTCTTTCTTATTTTCTATCTATTTTATTTGGCCATTTTATTTTATTTTGTTTTATTTTAATTTTTTACTTATTGCATTATGGATGCAAATACTTTAAATGGATCGAACTTGAATGGTAGTGACATTTCATTTGTGAAATAAGGTAGGTTTAAGTGTACGATTATGTAGAATTTTATGTACCTATTATTAAACAAACGAAACTGATTTTTCTATTTTCTATGTGACAGAAGAAGGTGTCAATTTTTTTCATAAACACACGCCTAAGCTGCTACAACAGACATTTTCACCACATCAATTAATAACTTAGTTTGTAAAGATCATTGCAGCACAAAACTACTAAAAAAACTCATTCTTCAATCAAACACCACAAGTATAGCCATGAAAAACACTAGCTAACCGCACCTAAAATGAATCCCAATTGAATTCAAAATTTCAGAACAATTTCAACACCACCAGACATTGAAAATTAGTTAAGAAAGGCTATACAAATTCACTTAAAGTACACATAATAAAACAATCAAATACCAAAAAGTTCAGCCATTCTATTTGCCAAAATACCAAAATAAGAGTGAATTCAAAAAATTCCAATTAGCTCTAAATAGTTACATCAAAATAAGAGTGAGAATTGAAGTTCAAGTTAACTCTAAATATTTACACCAAAATATGAGTGAGCTATTTGAAGTTCAAGTTAGCTCTAAATAGTTCCACAAAAACAAGAGTGACAGCCATTAGATTTGCAAAATATACACTACATAATGTTTCCATTCCCCTGAAATATTGAAGATGTGCTTGGTTGAGTAGAAGACTTCAAGTTCCTTCTTGTTCTCAACTGTTGAAGCTGAGAAGTTGACCATGCATTTTTGCCTTTCCATTTGAGACCATAAGGTTTAAATCCAAGTTCTATATTTGTTGGTGATGCATCTTTAAAAGTTTCAGGTGATATCACTCTCTCAAATGTAGTTATACCAGGCTGTAAAGTGGCAAATCACTCACTTTAATTAGTATAAATTAAGAATTTTATTTACAATTTTTAAGCAAAAGAATTATAATGACTATTGTATTAATTGAATAAAGATTCTCTCGATAACTTACATTCAAGACTGTTCTTCCATTTTGAATATCTGTGTAAATTCCAAAACCAATGGAGTGCTTTGGCTTTTTAGTTCTTATTGTTGGTTGAGTGCTTCCATTATTTGTTGGTTGATCATTGTCTCTTCCCCTTCCTCTTCCAGTAGCATTTGTTGCAAAATATCCTCTTCCCCTTCCTCTTCCTCTTCCAGTAGATTGACTTTGGCTACTTCTTTTCACAGCAGATGTGTCAGTACACATTGAAGGTGGATTCATATTCTGAGAAGCTCTATTTGGAGGTGGTGCCATTGGTTGAGTTGGTCGACTTGATTGACTAGAAATAGCTTCAGTCTAATAAATAAGAACACAATCAACTGCGTTCAAATAAATCCAAAAAGATGAATGCAAAGTAATTTCGAAAACTGATAATTGAATATAAAGTAACAATTACCACTGATTTACATGCAGATTTGTTGTGGCCCAATTGATGACATCTTGAACAAGTCATCTTCACCCCTTTCTTTGACAACTTGCCATATTTTTTTCTTGGCTCATCCTTTTGTTTTCTCCTGCATCTTCCAGGTCTTCCTGGCATAGGTTTTACTTCAGGAGGTTCAATAGAAGGATTGTTGGATTCAGGCCACATTTTCATGTTAGGAATATGTTGTATGGAATATTGGTAAGCCTTCAGGAATACTTCATGTCTGTACCAACTTTCAATTTCATTCTCAGGTTCTTGATCTAAGTGATAGAAGGCACATACAGCATGAGGAAATGGAATTCCTCTCAACTGCCAACTTCTGCAAGTACAAGTCCTTCTTACTTGGTTAACAATAAACCTAGTATCACCCTCACTAATCTCAAATCCAGAATCTCCATTCCATAATACTTTACACCTCTTAGAGATATCTTTATTTTCTTCTAAAATTAACCTTGCCATTGGAGAAACATCTGTTATCCAAGTATTAGCGAATCTCCTCATATCGACATGCCTATTCATAATTTTGTGTCTGATTTCCTCCAACATAGTAATAATTGACTTATGTATGGGGCCGACTATCCAAGAATTAAAGGTTTCAGACATGTTGTTTTCAACAATATCACATTTAGAAGATAGCCTTGCACCAAAATTCTTTATTGTATGATAGTAGCTCTCCACATATACCTTCATTAGGTTTTGCAAGTTTTGCAAGTTCATCCTTCAACTTCACTTCATATGAAGCCTTAGCACATCGCCAAAACTGCTTCCTTCTTTCTTCTCCTTTCCAATTTATGGACCAATTAGACCATATGTGTCTAGCACACCTTCTGTGTTCTGCATTAGGTAAAAGCTCTTGAATAGTTGGAATAAGACCCTACAAAATATGAAAATTAGAAACTTTCACAAACAATATAAAATAGAAAAAAAAATCTGAGTTGTAAATATAAATGATTAAAGAGAGAATACCTTTTGACAATCTGACATTATTGTTAAGCCCACACCATTTCCCAACTCCAAATCTGAAATCAAATATTCAATGAATCAAGTCCAAGAATGTTTAGTCTCTTGATCAACAACAGCCCATGCTATGGGAAACATCTGGTTGTTCCCACTCCTACCAACGGCTACCAGTAATTCCCCTTTACATAATCCCTTCAAGAAGCATCCATCAAGACCAATTATTTTCCTACATCCTTCTAACCAACCCCTTTTAAGGGCATCAAAACACACATAAAAATACACAAACAAATTTTTTCCAGGTATTGTATCCTTGTATGTCCTAACCCAACAAGAACTTTCAGGATTTGTTTTCTTAATAATGTCAGCATAGTCACATAATCTAGAGAATTCCATATTCCAATCACCCATGAACTGACTCATTACCCTGCACTTAGCTCTGTAACAAACAGTCCTCCCTACATACAAACCCAACTCATCCCTTACCAACTCCTGAATCTCCCAAAGTTTTATGTTAGGTTAAGATACAATCCTATCTTGAAATTTATGTGCAATGTACACAGAAGTTCATAACTTGTTCTTGTTTTTAGTAGGACATCGATGAAATGGGTGGTACTTCTTCACAATAAAGTCACCAGAATTCTTGTCAATGCTTGCATATATCTCCCATTTGCATAGTATTTTACTTTTACATTTGACTCTAATTCTGTGCTTTTCATTAGGCTTAAGTTCGAGTTGCACTTTGTTCTCTACGGCATAAGATTGCACAGCTTTTCTAAACTGCACAACACTCTCAAAGACCATGCCAAGTTCAAAAATAGTTATCTGATAATCCGAATCAAACCTTAGTTTTCTACTCTTTCTTCTAGCCGGTAAGTCAATGCCTCTTTGAGCTAGAACATCCAACTCATCTCTACTGTTATCACTACCAATATCTGAGCTACTATAACACTCCTCATCTCCCCCCCAATCTTCCAGCATACTTGTCTCTTTTGTTTAGCTTGATAATGTCATCAAAACCTTTATCTGCTCTAGCCTCTCCTAGCTCAACCTCTAGTGTTGGAACAGGCACCTTCCTCTTCTTTTTCAGATGGATTTTCTTTCTTCTTTCTGTTCTGAATGCTCTTAACTACTCATCTAACTCACAATCATCTTCCTCAGGTATAACATCTAATTCAGATTCACTACTGTCCAGATTTGAAGGCAAATCACTATCATCTTCCTTCGCATTAACATTTTCATCTCTTATATAAGTTGTTTCCTCCTACTCGGTAACATATGTACTGGTTGCTGCATCTCTAGCAATAAGTTGAGGGTGTACAGAAGTTTGTTGAGCAATAAGTTGAGGGTGTTCACCTAATGCAACCCTAGACCCCATATTTATTGAATTTTCACTGTTTTGAACCACCCCAAGCTCACTTGAAAATTCAAATGGGACCATCTCTTCCACCAAAATAGGTCGATTAACGGCATGGCTAATAAACAAGTCTAAAAAAGCACCATGTTTAAGGTGAGATACAATATTTAAAATTTGTCTGTCATTTTCCAACAAAACAAATTCATTGGAATTAGAGTTAAATACATAGAAACCCCCAACAGATGCATACCCTATATCCTTTGCATAACAACTCAATTCAACCAAAGAAAAATGGTCTTTATCGATAGGAGTGACCTTTATTTCTCCCTCCTCAACATTTTTCAGATTTGGAGCTTTGATAAAAGAACCACCATGATGGAATCGAACAAGAATGTATTCTTCTGCCATGAGTTAGATTTACACTGACATGAAAAGAAAAGGGAAAAGAAGAGTATCATCAGAAAATCAGAAGATCTACAGCGAATTTCGAAACTAAAAATCTAAGTCTTGTATCAAAAATGCCTGATGAGAAACACTAAAAAAAAGAAGAAAAACTACATAGCATCCAAAAAGAAACTGCAAAGCATGGTTAAAAGATTTGCTTACCAGCAACAACCAAAGCAATATTAACTTTTAGAAGATCTTAGTCTTCAAATGTGATTTTTAGTCTTTAAATGGAAAGAAATCATTGATAATTGCAGAAGGTTTCATCTTCTAAGGGTGGGGATTTGGGGAAGGATTGTTGTTTTAAAAGGTTTTTCCAAAGATTAGGTTACAGAAGTCTCTTCATTTTTGGAGGGAAATAAATAAAGGATCCGTAATAGACATGGGTTAACCCGGATGATATGGAGAAAATAAAACACATGGCGGTATGTAATTGGTTGTTTTTTACTTGTGTAACACGCGCTCAACAAATATGTAAGGTAAAACAAATGTGTTAAAATGGAACAAAAAAATTGGAATTGAAGGGTTAAAATGGAACAAGGTTGAGTTGGAGTGTTAAAATGGAATTTCAGGACAAGTTTAAGGGGCTGTACATGTGTTTGGCCTTTAATCAACAAACGATTTTTCCAACAGTAAGTATCATATAATGTTGATGTTTCCAATTCTTACATTTCAATAAATACACTTAAGTGTCTAGATTCAACTTGATTTGACACCGATGAAAATTTTGAGATATACTATAATTAGTTTTCATAAGAAATTAAATATTTAAAAATGTAAACAAAGTTGAATTTATTTTTAAAAGAGTAGATTTGTTTGAAGTTATAAGATACTTCAAAGGTTATTAAAGTAGGTTCTTAAATTTATGAAGAATAATTATCCACGTTAGATACTTTAAAGAATAGTACTCCCTCTGTCCCAATTTATATGACTTATTTTTTTTTTAGTTCATTTCAAAAAGAATGACACATTTCTATATTAAGTAATAAGTTAACTATAAAATATCTATTTTATCCTTAATATAATACTTTACGGCCACACAAATTTCTCTCATTCATTTTGGACCATAAATTTTAAAAGTCTTCCTTTTTTTTCAAACTCTATACCGAATCAAACTACTTCACATAAAATGAGACGGAGAAAATAATATTTTCACATGTTAACAAATTTAAAAACAACAACAATTTTTATTTTTAAAAAGAAATAGAAGTAAGATGAGGATGACATTGCAATTATGTGGATACTTTTTGAATAAATATCTCCTACTCCGAGGGGGCAGCTTCAATAATGCAGTCAAGTACACTATACTACCCCTTGGGAAAAATGACGACTCAATTCTCACATTAGTCACCCAAGTTTAGAGAATTGTCTTAAAATATCATTTATATTTCATTTATGATCAAAATATCACTCAACTATCACTATATTCCTCCAAATATACTTGACACTTCAAAAGCCTCACTCTCTCCTAGTTGGCATTACATGTCATTAAAGTCTTTTTTTTAATAATACACTAATTTGGTTCATTAAACTCATTTAGCTAAAATAATGATCATATTATATATATATATTATTTATTAAGAATAAATCTTCATACTTAAGAATCTTTTATTATAATTAAACTTTTTATTTTTTTATGTTATGAAGAATAGGTTCTTAAAACATATTATAATTGTAGAAATCTCACGTCTAGGATTAGAGAAATCAAGGATTGTATTGATAAAAATAATGTTGAGTTACAAGCTCCTTATATAGGAGAAGAGTCTTATTATAGCTATACTAGGAATCCTACTGCAACACAAATATATACTCAAATACCTTATCCTAGACGACTCCTACACTATACAATAGCTTAGTCATACATAACTTAGAATTTAGTAGTCTAGTCGTAGTATGACTCTAACTCTAACTCGTCAGCCAGTTTCAATGGATATGTTCCTTTGACATGTTCCATCAGGTTGCAGGCTTTCTTCAACACTTCTCCTCAAGCTAGTGAGTGGAGGAACTATAACTCCTGGCTTGCTGCGAAACCCAAAAAAAAACTCGTTTTGTTAAGGCTTTGGTATGAATATCAACTAGCTGATCCTTAGACTTCACAAACTAAGTAAGAAGTTGTCCCCTAGCCACTTTCTCACGAATAAAATGATAGTCCATTTCAACATGTTTGGTTCTAGCATGCATAACTGGATTAATAGTCATGTACAAGGCACTCATGTTATCACAATACAACGTAAAAACAGATCAAAGGAACACTCCAAGGTCATGAAGAAGATACATGATCCAAGTCATCTTTGCGGCAGTAGAGGCTAGTGCTTTATACTCACCTTCAGTACTCGATCGGGCTATTGTGGTCTGTTTCTTGGAGGTCCAAAGCCTTCTGAGTATCCATACAACCTACATGGTGATTGTTAAACAATTCTAAGGCCAAAGTTTAGAGTACCTTTGATGTACCTCAGAATCCTTTTTACCCCTTGAAGATGTTCAATGTTTGGGCTTTGCATAAACTTGCTTCCCAAATTCATAGCATGAGTGATATCAGGTCATGTGAGGGTCAAATATTGAAGGCTCCCTACTATCATTATGTACAAGGAGGCATCTACAAGACTTCCCACGCCTTCATGTAAACCATGGTTTTGAGCCAAAGGAGTGGCTATAGCCTTTGCCAAAGTCATCTATGTTTTGTCCCTGCTTACTTTGACTTAAGTGAATTCCTCCTTTGAAATACTTCACCTCAACTCCTAGAAAGAAGTGTAAAGGGACAAGATCTTTCATAGCAAACTCCTTCCTAAGTTGTAGAACCAACTTTGAGACATGTGATGGATTACTTCCTGTGACAATAATATCATCCACATATAACAAGAGAAATATTTTACCTTTGTGATTTTGCAAAATAAATAAGAAAGGATCAGCCTTACTACAAATGAAACCAAGGTGTAAGAGATGCATGCTAAACATATCAAACCAGGCTCTTGGTGCTTGTTTAAGATCATATATTGCCTTTTTAAGTAGACACATATGTTGAGGATACTGGGTATCAATAAAACTAGAAGGTTGACTCATGTACACCTCCACTGGTAGGAAGCCATGGAGAAAGACATTTTTGACATCTAGTTGTCTAACTTCCCACTTTGAGCTAACAACAATGAATAAAACCACCCTAATAGTTGTTGCTAACCACCCCCTCCCCAAACAAAAAGACTTTTTCCTCAAAGTCAATAAAGAAAAACAAAACAGGGTTGTGAGGAGGGGTCATACCTACGGTGCTCTAGGCGCCGGTAGCCGGACCAACGTCGACACCCTTATCAACGGGTGCATTCTCAAAAACCAGCGCAGGATCAGGCTGGCTACCACTCACTAGAACAGGTGCTCCGCTATCAGAAGCACCAGCTAACATTGCATCTCGTTGTTATTGCGCAAGTGCTTCTTTTTCTCTGTCTTCCTTCTTAGATTCCCTGCGGGCTTTCTTTTCCTGTCTTCTTTCCTCTTTGGACAGGTCAGCCGACAGCTCCTCAACAACTCCTAAGTTAGTCGTACATAACTTAGGATTTAGTAATTTAGTCCTAGTATGACTCTAACTCTAACACGTCAGCCAGCTTCAATGGACCTGTTCCTTTGACATGTTCCATCATGCTTCCTTCAACAATAAAATCATCAATTTTGAATACTTATAAACACATATATTCAAAAAAATATTGATATATAAATCACCCATGAATGTCAACTTACATCAATCAATCATATATTATATAATGGATCAATAATATTAAAGGTCAATTAACTATTAAAAAATAATTAATTGGGTACTTTGAAATCCATACTTACAATATCTTTGTTTGAAAAGAAAATAGAAAGTGAATAATATTTATATTAGAAATATAAAATTTTAATCTTTTTTATCAGTATATTAATCTCATATAATATGTATATTATTGAGTTAAAATAGGCAATTCAATTAATTATTACTTGTATTTCATGAATTTGGGATGAGATAAAAATATATATTAGTGTTTAATTGTATGATAAGTTAAAATATAACATAATATAGCAATAAGAGAAAAAATAAAAATTAAAAATTAAAAAAGTTAAATAATAATTTTCTCTTTCTTAACAACTTTTTTGTCAACCTTACAAATTTATTTGAATACTTTTATGAAAAAAAATTGCTTAAAATTTTCAAATAATTTACTTAGGGATTTTGAAATTACCAAGTAATAATTGCACACAAAGTTTTTTTCATTGAATTTTGTTTGGTAAAAAAATATAAAGGAATTAGTTTTTTGAATTTTTTTTTATAATCTTCATAAATTCTCATGTAATTTATATATTTATTTTGTAGAGACATAAGTTTGATGAATTATATAGGTCTATTATTTTAAAAAATGATGATTTAATAACATGACATATCAACTAGAATAGAAGGAGACTTTTGAGATATTTAGTATTTATTTATTTTGGATAAAAAAATAGTAAAAATATTATTCACTTTCGATTTTTTTTTCAAGAAAAAAAGTATTGTAAGCATGAATTTCAAAATACACAATTAATTTATTATAATAGTTAATTGACATTTAATATTATTGATTCAGTATAAAATTTATGATTAATTGATGTAAGTTAGCATTCATCAGTGATTTGTTTATCAATATTTTTTTTTAATGTATATGTTTATAAGTATTCAAAATTAATGATATTATAATACGTTTTAAAACCTATTCTTCATAACATAAAAAAATGAAAAAAGTTTAATTATAATAAAAGATTCTTAAGTATGAGATTTATTCTTAATAAACTAATATATATATATATATATATATATAAAATGCGATCATTATTTTAGTTAAATGGATTAATGAAACAAATTAGTCTATTATTAAAAAAAATACTTTAATGACATGTTATGCAACTAGGAAAGAGTGAGACTTTTGAAGTGTCAAGTATATTTGGAGGAAAATAGTGATAATTGAGTGATATTTTGGTCCTAAATGAAACATAAATGATATTTCAAGACAATTTCCTAAACTTGGGTGACCATTTAGGGAATTGACTCGAAAAATGACCAGAATGGTTCTTAATATATGCATAATGCTTTATTTTTATTTTTAATATATTTTTGATTGAAATAGTTCTTAATATATAATAAATGTGTTCATTTTGATTTTTAATATATCTCACTTGATTGAAATGATTCGTATTATATGATAAAAGGTGTTCATTTGGTGTTTACCCTAAATCAAATATACTTATTTAAAAAAAGTGTTAAATATTACTATCGACCCTACGTGGCTAACAAAATTTATCATTATTTTCTTTTTATTAGCTTCAAAGAAAGAACTACATAAAATCTTACATCATTTTCTCTAGTTTTTCCAACAACATTTACTATACACTCTTCTTTTTAAAAATTATTCTATTGACGTGATTTCTATTTTAAGCAAGAGAAAATAATAAATTTTGTTAGAGAAAGTAATGAAAATGGTGTTAGATTTCATGAGATTTTTCTTTGGAGCAAACAAAGAAGACATCAATGGTGAATTTTATTAACCACGTAGGGTCTATAGTATTTAACACTCTTTTAATAAATATGTTAGACTTAGGTAAAGGACAAAAATGAACACATTTTGTCATATACTAAGGACCATTTCAATCAACTGAGATGTATTAATCACCAAAATAATTACTACTTTTATTATACTTTAAGGATCATTTAATCAAGTGAAATATATTAAGAATCAAAATAAAGCAATACTCTTACATTATAGACCCTTTTGGTCATTTTTTTCATATTAACTGAATTCGTGAGATAATGCACATATATTAAAAAAATATTTAAGGACATAATTTATATCATATTTTTTACTATTACCTTTAGTTAGAAAATATAAAATTTTAATAAATAAAAGGACAAATATAAAAAAAAGTATCAAACGTCCATCTTGAACTTTAAATAAATAAATTATTTTGAATAATAAAAAAAAAGTTCAAAAATTTAATTAATACGAAATAAAACGAGTAGTATCTACAACCGTACAAAACATCTCGAAAAAGAGAAAAAAGACAAAAAGAAAGAGAAGTTTACATGAGCGTAAACACCATAAAAAAGTTTTCCTGTATAAAACTCTCTTGTCATCTCTTCAGCGCTTTGCTCCTCCTCTCCTTTTTTTCCCCTCCTCGCCGGAAAAGCAGTCAATTTTTTCCGGCGATCGGGATTAATTATACTCACTGGAGAGATAATTCTTTCATTCTCAGAATGTCAACAACTCCATTTTTATCCGTTAAGTACCCAAAACCTTTTATTTCTATCCCCAATTCAATTTTACAGAGTAAGACTACTTTTTTTATAAGGTATCCAGTTCTAAAAGGGTTTAATGGTGGCGCTGTTGCATGTTCGACTTCGTCTCCGTTAACTGGGAGAGTGGGTTTGCACAGACGGGAAGGCAACTTGTCGTTACTGTCGTTTGGTGCTAATCCGAAGAGCTTTTATGTAGCAGAAGATGAAGAAAAGGTGGATTATTCACAAGCACTTTCTGCATTGCTTCCTTTTGTTGTGGCCCTTACTGCTGTTGCTGCTCTTTCTCACCCTTCAACTTTCACATGGTAACCATATCTTCTGTTGCCCAACTTCAACTCTAAACTCTTGCTATTCTAAATTCGTTACCTTCAATAATTTATCTTTGTTAAGAAATCACAAATTTCCGGTTTAATTTGAACACAATTGCTATTTAAATCGAATTTAGTTCTACATATGTTTTTCGGGTTCAGGAGTACTGATATCATGTAGGTAAGCAAATTCCCTTCACTTTAACTATAGCTTATGGGTATAGTCTTTTGTTTTTGTGAATTTAGTTACTACAACATTTGTATATTGTTGTCTTGTATAAGTGATAGAGGAATATGCAGGGTGTCTAAAGAATTGTATGCTCCTGCACTTGGAGGAATCATGTTATCAATTGGTATTAGACTTTCTATTGATGATTTTGCTCTTGCGATTAAAAGGTAAGCCCAATTTACTAGTTTTATGGACCTGATCACTGGTAAAGTAGTTGGATTTTTTGGTTGTAAAGCTTTTGACCTTTGTTGATTGCAGACCTTTGCCCTTATCAGTTGGATTCGTTGCTCAATATGTCCTGAAGCCAGCTCTTGGCTTGCTGGTAGCACAGGCATTTGGGATGCCTCCAATGTTCTACGCTGGTTTTGTCCTTATGTCTTGTGTTGCAGGGGCACAATTATCAAGTTATGCCAGCTTCTTGAGCAAAAGTGATGTGGCATTCAGTATTCTCTTGACCAGTTCAAGTACCATTGCTTCAGTTCTTGTTACTCCACTTTTAACTGGCCTTCTTATTGGTTCAGTCGTTCCAGTTGATGCAGTTGCAATGGCAAAGTCAATCTTGCAGGTATCAGATGCCCCAACACTATTGCTTCTTGATAATTATCAGAATTGTAGTATGTCAAACAGTACAGTCCATATGCATTTACTGTCTTTGCAGGTCGTTCTTCTCCCCGTCGCTCTTGGCTTAGTGCTGAACACCTATGCAAAACCAGTGGTATCTGTTATTCAACCTGTGATGCCATTTGTTGCCATGATTTGTACTTCACTGTGTATTGGCAGCCCTCTTGCAATCAATCGCGCTCAGATTCTTTCTGCTGAGGGTGCAAAATTGATCGCTCCAGTACTGACGTTTCATGCAATGGCATTTGCAGTGGGTTATTGGCTCTCGAAACTTCCAACTCTGAGGTAATTGGCTAGTCTCTTGTAGATGCACCTGATTTATGTGATGAAATGCATTTGTTATTCAAGCACCGTACTTGTGACACATTTTCCGTCATGTTGATGATTGCTTTCCTGTTGTTAGATTATGTTATACTCATCAATGTACCATCTACTGCATCAGAAGAAAGTATTTCTGATTTCACTTAAAATGAACTATCCAAACTCCGTTCCATCATAGTGGTGCAAGAGCCTTGTCAAATTGCTACTATGGGCATTCACATTAATTGACCTGTCCAATTTTGGGTTGAATATATGTCGTTTAATGGGTGGTTAAATATCATATGTTGATTCTTCACTCATAAGAAAATTATATTTTTTACTCGGAAAGTTAATAATGTTCAACTCTTGCTTCTGAAATACCATCTTTAATTGCTTCAATTTGTTGCCGTCTGTGGGCTTGAAGAGAACTGATGGTGTTCGTTTTCATCTACTCTGCTCTCATTGCATGTACAATGGCAGGTTTGAAGAAGAAGTGTGCAGGACGATTTCTTTATGCACAGGAATGCAGAGTTCTACACTGGCGGGGCTACTTGCAACTCAATTCCTTGGAAGCAGTCAAGCTGTACCACCTGCATGTTCTGTTGTTGCAATGGCTATAATGGGCCTTTGTCTTGCCTCATTCTGGGGCAGTGGATACCGGATCAGGGACATTCCATCCATTCTGTTTCCACCAACTGCTTCGACTATCAAGCCTTCACCATAAGCTAGAGATTGGTATATAGAGAGTAGGATACTTAGTAGAAAGGTAGATGTCCTTTCAGGATTAGGCAAATTAACTTAAATGCAGTAGAATGGTTAAATGAGATGGGGGCATATAATATATATACTACAATGACCTTCGAAAGTATGTATGAAAGCTGATAAAGAGGTAGATGAGATAGTATTGTAACTTGTAAAATGAAGGGCTTGAAGCTGATGGCTGCTTGTACAGTTCTTCTTATACAATTATAATGTATAGTATTTAAGTGTAGCTTGCCTAAACGGATAGTTGAAAATACAATTACAATTAAAAAATAAAATACGAATATGTTCCTCTTTTTAAGGAGACTAGGGATCAGTTCATTTCAGGCTACAAAACGAAGCATAAAGAAAAAACATAAATATACACTTTCAAGACGTATACTTGCTAGCTATGAGGTTGGGCAAGAAAAGAAGTCGGGAATGGATTCAACAGTTATAAGAGAGAAGCATGAAAGGGAATAGGGATGGCAATGAGGACAGGGCAGGGCAGGGCGGGACAAAATATTTTTTCTTAAAATCTAGACTATAGGAGAATCCTTACCATCTGATTTAAAACTATTAACGTGGAAGTAAACAAACATCAATTTATCACCTTATTTAAGTACATAATTACTCTCAGTCTTGGAAAATTAAGAATGACTCTTAAAACATGCGAAACTTTCCCTAGGAACTAGTTTAAATAGGTATAAGAGCTTCTAAAAGAACACCAAAAGTCAAAATAGGATATAGCTCCCAATAGCTCCCACCATATGGAAAGAGGACTAGTCAAGTAGAAGTTGTCGGAGATTATCATCGCTTCACCTTAGAAAACATCACTGATCTTGCTACTAGACTTTGTCAAGTGACATAATGAGAGTAGTATCAATACAAACAACGCGTACTAGTAGGTATCATCGGTTGACCCCAATCTGCCACATAATATCATGCAAGTATTCAAAAGAACATACAACTTGAAGCTATACTACTCTAATCCTTCAACCACAACATTTACTACCAAATAATACTACCTTTGAACTCATGCAACCTATCACCAAACTTCCCTACCTCATTCCACTGTATCATAATTTGTATCAAGCGTGGTACTCAAGCCAATCGATAATCTATATCAGGCGTGGTACCCAAGCCAATTGATAATCACAACAACACACAATCACAAATTAACTTTTAAGGCCATAAGAAATTAAGACAAGTCATTGTATGAGATTCAAAAAAGATATTATTTCATATTCATCCATTTTTTCTTTGTAATCACATATTGTACAAGCTATACTACAGAAATAGTTAACGTCCACACATAATGTAGATTGGAACTCAATTCAACCATCACCTATTTGAAGTGACCCTTCCTATACAATTTCTTGCTCATGGTCCAATTACCCATATGTTAACACCCCTCAGAACAACATCCAACAACAGTCATAAGGCCAACATTACTAACCAAGTGCCTTACCAAAACAACAAAATTCAATGTATTTAATTATGTGAACTCCGTGTCCAAAGACCTAAACATGAACTCTCTTATCAATATACAAGTATTATGCATTCCAAAATGGATCTAACTACTCATATAAGTCTAGTTTACTTGGACACTAAGCAACTATTGTGAAACTTTGAACACGAACTTCTGACTTCAAGGGGTCGAATCCTGATGGAAGTATTCTCGGAATTCATGAATTTGTACCTTATTTGCGTTGGAATCCCCTCTGCATTGTCCCAAGCTTGGAGCAGTCTAGGAGAATTTTGAAGTAACCCTCGTATATTTTACCACTGGAGAGGGGGAGTGTAACACCTCGAAAGTGTAAAGTCAGTTTGAAGTTAGAAGGTTGCAGAAAAATTGTTGGTGTAGTGTTTCATGAGACCCATGTACGGGCAGTAGTTGGTTCCACAGTTCGTGGGAGTGAATCATGGGTAACACTTAAAAAATTTGAGTTTCAATAACTTATACACGAATGGCTAGTACGGGCCGTAAAAAGGAAGACGGGTTGTAGTTGGGACTCGTGGACTTGAACTTCAGAAAGTTGGGATTTCAGTACTTGAGGTTCTACGGATGGCATGTACGGGTCATATAGTGGACAACGAGTCATGGTAGTTCTTCATGGTTTTCATTAGGGAAATAAGACTTTCAGTACTTGAGATCCATGAGTGGCTAGTACGGTCCATAGAGCGAAGTACGGACCGTAGGAGTTGTTCTTGAAGGTAGTCCGACAATTTTACTTCAGAGTTATTCATATTTTTTCCTACTTTTTTAATTCCTATACTATATCGTTTTAGGCCTAGTTTAAAGGACTATAACTGATTATAAGACCCTAACCCCCTCCCCATTCCCTCTCATTCTCTCTCAAACTCCAAATACTCTCTCAAGTCTTCTTCTCTAGAAAAGCTAGGGTTCCAAGAATTGCAAGTCTCCATTGAAGATTTCGAATTAGGGATTCATCAAGGTATGTGAGAACTTCATCAATGAGTCCTTCTTCATCCATTGAGTCACAAATATACCAAAAATTTCACTTTCACTTTGTGATCCATGCCCAAATTCTAGGATTTTCATGATTTTCTCTTGGGTTCAAATGATTTTAAGTTTATTAATCATGATTGATCTTATTATGCCTGATTTGATAAAAATGTAATATTTTCATGAACTAATTCTATGTAAGTATTTTATGATTATGATTCAAGCTATGTTGATATCATGCATTATGTTATGAATGATTTTATGATTCAAGGATTTCGATTGAAGTGTCATCAATTTTATATGAAAAGATGAGGCTTTTGATTGAAATACCCTCCATTATAAATAAATATCATGATTTAGATACTTTTAATTAAAGTGCTTGTTATGAGTATGTTAAAATCATGAAATAATGGAGTTATTCTTATGATTATGAGATTATGTATGAATGGTTCAATATTACAAGGTACCTATCGTTTCAAAGATTATGAATATGATTATGCATGTTTTATGTTGGAGTTTACTTAGCACCGAGTCAGAATAGTGGCGATTACCTAGGTTGTGATCCCGTAGGTTATGTCCCGATTGGACATTAGGTAGTAAATTGATAACGCTCAAACTACTCATAAAACAATCAAATGAGTAAGCAATCGCTAGCAATATAAATACCCAGCAATTGAGTCGGGGTCGAATCCCACTGGGTGTGATCTAAATCAAAGAATTCAATAAGAAAATTAAGATGCAAACTAATCTATTGTAGCAATTAGGACAAATGAGTGGATGATTCCACCAAATTTCAAATAAGAGTTTGAAATCAATTATCACGATTCAAATAAAACATGGTTTAAGCAAGTAGAAGACGATCTAGGGGTGTGGGAGTTGGTGTCAACCTCAAATACGGGATACAAATGCTTGCTCAACAATGCTAGACAATCATGGATAGGCTGGGTAATCATAAATGACACAAATGTTCTTTTGATCTCAATGTGTCATATCACATACTCTCTTTTCGGTCTCATCCACGTGAAGATACAAATTAATCCAATACCTTATAAAATCTCTCTTTCAATTAGATTTGAAAATTAGAAATGAAACTACAATTTCTCTTTCGAACAAACTACAACAGTCAAATCCAATTTGCAAGTATTAAGCCAATGACCCACTCAAATTAATCTCTTTCGAGCATCAATCAAAGATCTAAGCTAAGACTAAGTTTGCAACCTTGACCCATAAATTGAGCACATGTTGAATCATTCACATCCATGAATAACTAGCAGAAAAGTAGAGCAAGACACTAAACCCACTAAATTAGTTAACACCCAACTCCATAATCACACCCTTAAAATTGGGGTTTTAGCCAAGCATCATAAAAGTGAAAGAAATTATACCAATTATACTTTCAACCATCAAAGTGTTGATAAATCAACAATAATTTGCAATACCCACTTTGAATTGAAACCTCAATTGTCAAAAAACAAAATTATTCAAAACCCCAAAACTAAGGAGATATGAGAAAGGTAAAGTCTTAATTAACTTAGATATTCAAAAGTCTATTTTCTAGAGTTGAAAAATAAAATCAAAAGATTATCCCTTCATTTTCTCTCTCCTTTGGGCTATTTATAATTTCACTAAAAATTAGTCTAAGATCCCATGCATGACCTGATCGGTGACATTAGTTGGACTCGCCTACTTGATCAGTGGATCAGTGTCTTATTCTTCAGCTCGTCCTTTCTTGGATTCAGACTTCAGGAGTTTAAACATCACCCGACAAACTCAATTGAGTATGTCTTTCACGTTTAGAGAGTCATCGATGACCACCTTTGTTCGCCCATTTTAGCCTTCACTTTGATCCAACTTTCTGTTACCTTAGGCGATGGAATTTTGACTTCACCCAACTACTTCGGTGAATTGCCGTTTGCACTTTACTTCATCAACCTGCCTTGAATATTCTTAGACTATTCCACGGCTACAACGACTTAGGAATTCATTCTCCACATATCTTTCATGGATTTCATATGGTTATAAATTAGTGATTTACAAGGTTAATTTTATGGTTATGATCTCTCGACCTCTAATCACCTACCCTAGTTAACAGTCCAACTAGCCATTGAGAGGGGATAGATTGAATCAACTAATGAGTATTAAAGATATTATCTAATTTCATAACCAAGCACAACACTTAGGTATATCTCTATCCTAAACACAAATCAATTCTAGTGATAGACAAGAAAAGATCATGCTTCTTGTATTCTACGTTTTATCTCTCTATTCCTCTCTCGAGTTCAAAAGTAGATAATATATTTATTCTTATGGTGATCAAGCATTAAAATACTAATTCAAAAATACAAGAATAGTTTATACGATAATCACTTTAATTCATAAAATCAATGTTCAACAATCATTCATAATCGCATCCCCAGAACAAGTGTTCTTAGATATTCATGGTAATAAAAAACATAAAGTTAATTGTATTCATGAAATTCAGGACTAAAATAAAGTAGAAGAAAAGGAACTTAAGATGAATTCTTGTCCCTTGTTCTTGCACTTGAAAAAGAAGAAGTAACCCTAAAAAAAGAGGATTAAGGTTCTATTTATAAGATTTGGGTAATTATTCTCTTCTCCATGTTGGTTTTGGAATCCAAAAATCTTGGAATTTTCCTTGAGGTAGAGTCCCCCAGGAGTTTTCACTATAACGCAGCATGCTTGTAGTGCGCTAGCGTTGGGGCTTCTGTTGTTTTGCCCCTGGATTGGCACTCTTGTAGTGCACCAAGATGAAGGCTCAAGTAGTTCAGATCCTGGGATGACGCGCCACCAGTGCGCCGCAACTTAGTCATCCTTCATGCATTCTGTCGCGTGATCCTTTGAGTTTCATCCATGCTTTCCTTTTTTGTTCTGCTCCCATGTTCTCAATTTCCCTTCAAAACTCCTGAATTAGCCAATCACATTTCTTTGTGTAAAATCATCACAATATTACTCAACAACATAGAAAATAACATAAAGAACATTCTTAAAACACAAGGCACATGCGGGTAAAACATAGTAAATGAGCATATAAATATATCCAAGATCAGGCAGTTTGGCTTGTTTAGGAGTGCCTAAGCGACCCTTGGCTAGGGAAATTTAGACTTTGGAGTCTAAGTTCATACAATTGGGTATCTCTGAAAAGGTGGAGTGTTAGCCAGTATTGAGGTTAATCCCACCTTCATAGAGGAAATCAAGGCTAAGAAATTTGAGGATGTGGAATTGATTAAGCTCAAAAGTAAGGTGGTGTCTGGGGAAACCCTATATGCCACTCTTGATGCAGATGGTGTGCTAAGTTTTAGAGGAAGGATTTGTGTTCCTCGAGTTTGTGACTTGATCCAAAGTGTGTTGGTAGAGTCTCATGGTTTCTGGTACTTTATTCATCCGAGTGTAACCAAGATTTATTGGTATTTAAGGCTACTTTATTGGTGGTCTGGGATGAAGAAAGGCATTGTTGAGTATATTTCTAAATGTCAGAATTTTCAATAGGTAAAGTATGAACATCAAAGGCTTACAAGTTTGCTTTAGAGATTGTCTATTCCTGAATGGAAGTGGGAAATGATAGCTATGGATTTCATTGTGGGACTACCTAAGACCTCGGGAAGGTATGATTCGATTTGGGTCATTGTTGATAGGTTTAATAAATCAACCAATTTCATTTCAGTCATAGTGGATTGCAAATCTCAATAGTTGGACGACATTAGTAAGGTTGCATAAGGTGTCCCAGTTTTATCATTTCAGACAGTGACACTCAGTTTACTTCAAAGTTTTGGAGAAAGTTGTATGAAACATTGCACACCTAACTCATATTCAGTACAAACTTCCATCCAAAGACTTATGGGTAGTCATATAGGACTATTAAGGTATTGTAAGATACGGTAAGAGCGTTTGTGATTGATTTTAGGGGTCAGTGAGATCAATTCTCACCCTTATGTGAGTTCTTCTACAATGATAGATATCACTCCTGTAGTGATATGGCACCGTTTGAGGGATTTTATGAGAGGGGATGTAGATCTCCTATAGGGTGGTTTGAGACTAGTGATGTGAAACTTTTAGGGGTCGTTTGGTGTGATGGATAAGAGGATTTAATCCAGTGATAATTTTTAAGTGACTTTTAATCTGTTGTTTGGTTGCAAAGGGTGGGATAACTTATCTCAGGATTAACAATTAGTCCTATGATAAGTTATCCCTCCTGGGGTGGAATAATAATCGCAGGATAAAGTAGGTAAAATAACAAAAATACTCCCCTTAAACCCCACTTTTATACACCACTTTACATTCACGTATATTAACATAATTTTTAACAACATTTATAATAACATTCACAACCTTAATTATTTGTTATTCTTATGATAATATATTTTTCTATTAAAAAATTACAATTTATAAATAAAAATTTTGTTTATGAATATATTATAAGTTGAATTTATTTGTCTAATTCTTATGTTTATTTATATTTTGATTTCTCTCAAAATGTTCACTCCACCAATAAATTACATATTTTTAATTAATTAGTTTATTACTCACTTAAAATTTTCATTCTATATATCAATTAAAATTTAGATAACTTTAAAATGTAGATAACTTTAATAGTAAAATTTCTTCTACTTTTAATAAACTTAAAATGAAAGTTTTATTTTTAAGCTAAGTAAGATGGAATTTTATTTTAAACTAAATAAGATGAAAGTTTTATTTTTAAGCTAAATAAGATGGAAATAAGCTAAACAAGATGGAAAGTTGATTTTTAAGCTAAAAAAGATGAAAGATTTATTTTTAAGTTAAATAAGATGAAAGTTTAATTTTAAAAACACACGGCACAATCATGGAAATGCACACCCAAAAATATTTAAGCTAAATAAGATGGAAAAATTTATTTTAAGAATGAATAACTAAAACTTGCAAAGAAAATGTAAAAAAACTAAATAAGGTGGAGGGTATTTTTGTACACAAACAACTTATTCTTAGAAATTATGCAATGAATATAAATTTGAATATGACAAACCAAACAAGCAATAAAAACTAATCACAACATAATTAATCTCATCATAACTTATTCCAGTATAACTTATCCCAGCATAACTAATCCCATCATAACTTGTATTCAAACCAAACAACCCCTTAGGTATTAATTTGGTAGGGAAGCTCTGGAAAGGGTGAGGAGAATTCAGGATAAGTTGATGGCAACTCAGAGTAGGCAGAAGAAGTATGCATATCACAAGGTAATGGTCATGTTATTTCAAGTGGGTGATAATGTTCTATTAAAGGTGTCTCATATGAAGGGAGTAATGAGGTTTTTTAAGAAGGGTAAGCTTAGTCCTCGCTACATTGGTACGTTTGAGATTCTTGATGGTATGGGGACAATGGCTAATAAGTTAGCACTGTCACCCAATTTTTCTTGAGTTAACCTAGTTTTTATGGAGATTATATCATTAAGGTTGTGTTTGGTATGAAGGAAAACATTTTCCGGAAAATGTTTTCCAATTTTCTCATGTTTGGTAGGGTTAAATGTTTTGGAAAATGTTTTCCAAATCAACTCATTTTCCTCAAATTTAAGGAAAATGACTTCCCTACAAAACTTAAGGAAAACATTTTCCAAACCTCTCTTCCAACTTCAAAATTTATTTTTTTCACCCCTATCCTCGATCCCCCCACGCACCCACCCCCTACCAGCCCCCCACCCCCCCCCCCCAAAAAAAAATAATTTTAAGTTTGTTTTTAAAAAATACTTTCAATTCAAAATTTCATTTTTTCATCCCTACCCTCGACCCCCACCCACCCACCCCCTACCAGCCCCCCCACCCCAAAAAATAATTTTTAAGTTTGTTTTTCAAAAATATTTTCAATTTCAAAATTTAATTTTTTTCACCCCTACCCAACCCCCGGCACCCCACCCACCCCCTACCAGCCCCCCCACCCCAAAAAATAATTTTTAAGTTTGTTTTTCAAAATATTTTCAATTTCAAAATTTAATTTTTTTCACCCCTACCCACTCCCCGGCACCCCACCCACCCCCTACCAGCACCCCCGCACCCTCCAAAAAAAAATTTAAGTTCATTTTTAAAAAACTTTCAACTTCAAAATTTTATTTTTCACCCCAACCCACAACCCCCCCCACCCACCCCACCCACCCCCTACCAGCCCCCACCCCCCAAAAAAAATTTAAGTTCATTTTTAAAAAACTTTCAACTTCAAAATTTTATTTTTTCACCCCAACCCACGACCCCCCCACCCCACCCACCCTACCCACCCCCTACCAGCCCCCACCCCCCACTCCCCAAAAAAAATTTAAGTTTGTTTTTAAAAAATATTTTCAATTTCAAAAATTATTTTCTACTCTAGTTAAAATAAAAGATATTTCTCAAAAATATTTTTCATTCATAAGTCAAACACTAAAAATCTTTTCCGGAAAATATTTTCTACTCACCAACCAAACATGAGAAAATAAGTCAAAAATCAACTTGTTTTCCAGGAAAACATTTTCTAGGAAAACATTTTCCATGGAAAACATTTTCCTTCATACCAAACACACCCTAAATGGAACTCAATTATGTTAGACAAGTACATGTAGTATGAAGAGGAACCGGTTGCAATTCTTGATCGGGATGTTCAGAAGTTGAGGACAAAGAAGAACAAATCAGTAAATGTTCAGTGGAAACATCATTCGATTGAGGACAATACTTGGAAAACAAAATGAGACATGTGAGACAAGTATTTTCTCTTGTTCAAGGATTTAGGTACTACCCTATTTTCTATTCTAGCCCATTTTCCTTGTTTGATCACTCTGCACCTTCTATCAAAAATGGAAAATTGGCTATGGAGATTCCGTGCATCCAGAAATTAAAACAAAGGACTTCAATAGGAAAGTCGTTTCAATCCAATTCATTCTTGGGGTCAAGACGTGTGATGGGTAATTTTTATCTGTTGTAATGACCCATCTCAGTCATTATGAGTAGGCAAATAGTAATATAATTTTGGCCCAAAGAACTTTCTAGGTAGTGACTAAATTTTTTTAGGCTAGGCTAGTGTCAGGTGGAATTTGGGCTTGGTGTGGTCAAGGGCTATCTTGGAATGGGTGAGGTGTAATATTTCGGCTTGTTTGAGATATTCTGGTTTCCAAGACATTAAGGAACATATAGGGCTCCAAAGAATCAAATTCGAGTGAGTAGAACTCACGCAATTGAATTCGGCATGAAAGGGATAGTTCATGACATCAAGGGAAGGAGGTACGCTGTGAAAAATAGGACATTCAGTGATTTTTGAGCCTATGAAGTTAGCATACTCCACTATTTCTAGGCTCAAGCCGCTATAGATGAGTGTGCAGACTGATAAAGAGGGGTCACTATAGCGGGTTGGGCCCTATAGTGGGGAAATATGGGATTTTAAGAAGAAACAAGCCCAAACCCTTAAATTTTCTACACTTCTGTTCTTGGAATTGGGAGGGAAAATCTAGGGTTTTTTGCACCTCAATTTCCATGGAATTCATTAGTAAAGGTAAGATTATTATTCCCCAACCTCGTACATTGACTCTTGTCCCGTAGAATCTAAGATATTACTCTTTAGGGGAGGGGTTTGACATGATTTCATGGTGGGAAAATCCCTAAGTGGGGGAAGTAGATAATTAATTGGCTTGAGTTAGGAATAAAGTAAAATCCTAGTATAATTTGGCCATTGTTGATTCGTTGTTTCTTTTATTATTTGTTTTAGACCAAGAAGTAGCCAAGGTACTTCAAAAAGGGAAAACTCCATTTTTTTTAGAGTTTTAAAGAGGCTTGATTCAAGATAGGTGATGATCGTATGTTTTCGGTTTATGTATGTATGTATGTCTACAACTTTATAGTATCACTGTAAAATGCTCGTTAGGGAAACATACAAAATGTAATCATGTTGATAATCTTATGCATGAACTGGTTCTGACTTATGGTTTCAAGTATTATTGTTCATGTTATTTGTGATTGTGCATGATTTTCCCTATTTTCTTGTTGGCTCGGGTACCATGCCTCGTATAGAATATCGTCATGATTGGCTCAGATACCATACCTCGTATATACTAACAATTGGCTTGGGTACCACACCTAGTATGGGGATATCCATAAATTGTTGACTCGGATAACACGCCAGTACACTAGCTATGGATGGCTCGGGTATCACATTGGTACACTAAGAGTTTGACTTTTGGTCCATGAGAGGACAGGTTTGTGTTTATGATTCCATGAGAGGACCGACATTGCAGTTGTGATCATGTTGGACATGAATCCAGGTATTTTTTGTTTCATGATATGTGATAGGGAGTCCATATGCATTGATAAATTTTATGTGTTTTTTTTGTAACTGTATTGTCGTAAGCTGTTTAAATTCATATCTTGGACTGACCATATGATCCTACCAGTACACTAAGGTTTGTGAACTGATATTGCACCTGTTCTTTTCTTTAATGAGTACACGACATCTTTTAGCGGCTGAACCAAGACCTCATTTAAAGGACGTCTGACTTCGAATCAAAAGGTGAGTTGTTCTTTGAGGTTGCCATGGATTCTTCGTTTCTTCTTGTCCATCTTTCTTGACTAAGAAATTCTTAGATTTGGTTATTGTGTAAACTTCGGGGTTGCATACCTTTTATTTAGACATTAGAGTTTTTGTACCACGACTTTCAATTTTTAGGGGTTTATTTCTACATAATTGTTTTGTTTATTAGGTTGAGCTTAGAGGGGCTTAATTCTTTAATTATGAACTGTTTTGACTATTCATTGAGTTTATAGGGATTCAATCCTTAATTATTTGAATTTTTTTCTTACTTTTATTATGATGAACTTGGTTAAATTAATTGGTAATTTAGGTTAGTTTGTGTTAGTTGTTGGTTCTTCCATCAGGTGGTTTAGTGTGGGTGCCACTCACGACGGTCTGGGTTGTGATGAAATTCATTTTGTGGGCCGCTTGAGCATATCATCATATGTAGTATGCATGTAGTGCAACAAGGAACTATTGTCACGCCCAGAGCCTACACCCTGGACGTGGCCGGCACTCGAAGACCATTGATGGCCCCCAAGAGAACCCTTGGCCTGGCTTTCTTAACTCAGCGGAAACTTAACTCAACAGCAACTCAATGTAATGCAAGGTTATAAAACAACCTAACTGATAAAAATCTGGCCAAAAAGGCAACTCGAGTCCCAAAATAGAATATTTACATATATACATAGATGAGAGACTCCAAACCAACTGACTGACTGTCTATGAAGCCTCTAAAATACTGAGATGGATGTTGGGACAGACCCCACGACATCCTAATAAACTTGAGAGAACAAAATAATCGAGTCCTCCGGAATGTAAAGAGGCTCACCACTGACTCGGAAGTACTCAACTGGATCAACGGCGAACCGGCTGCTGGCCTTGGGTACCTGTGTCTGCATCATAATAAGATGCAGGCCAACTGGCATCAGTACATTGAATGTACGAGTATGCGAGCTGGAAAGCTAAACCACAACTTAAGCTTGGAAGGAGTACAAAGGAACTCTTACCTTGGCTCTGTTCAACTCATGAATAACTGAACTCAATATATAAAGTAATAAGATACATGCAATATATAAAGCTTGTAAAATAGTGTAAACAACTTAGCTTGTTAAAGATAAAACAATAACAAACTCAACTTTACTTATATAAAAGTAATATAACTTTAGTGGAAGACTCTTTCAACCGACAATCACCACTATGAGCCCTAGTGGTGATACAACGTTTTACCTCACGTTGCCCAAGGACCATCCTATACCTTGCCATGATATAGGAAGCTAACTTTACTAAGTGGATCCACTAGCTTAATCTTACGGATTCATCTAAAAAGTATGACCCGTTAACTCCCATGTTGGCGCATGGTTCTTATGGAGAGTTGAGTTAATATGAACTCGTGTCCCCAGTTCGGTGCTCAAGACTACTCCGAAAAATACTTAGCTCATAAGTGTTTTAAACACATCTTTCTTTATTTGAGATAATTACTCAAAACTTTGCCCGAAGGCTCACTTGGAAACAATGTTCCTTTTTCTTGAAAACTAGCCCAAAGGCTCACTTGGAATCATAGTTCCTTTCTTACTCAAATGTAAAAACATTTAGAAACTTCTTTGGGAATACATAGTTCCCTAATAACTTTTGAGAAATGAACTCAACTTTAAACTCTTGACTTAACTTGAAACTCTTAACTTAACTTGAAACTCTTGACTTAACTTGACTTGAAACTTGAGCCTTAAAATGAAGTTAAAACATTCAATAAAGACTCTTGAATAACTTTAAAAACTTGCTTGACTTGCTTCTTAACTTCCAAGCTTAACTCTTAACTTCACTTGACTTGGAAACTAACTCTTCTTGAATTGGATTTATGGATTCAAGGTGTTTGATCACATGATATAGATGAATTCTTGACGTTTAAACATACTTTGGGGAGTTGGAAACAACTAGGGAACATATGTACAATACCTACGAACATGCATGAGAAAGTGGGGAAAGAATGGGAAAACTTGGCGCTCTTGGCGCTCTGTGAGGCGCGGAGCGCCAAACCAAAAACTTCAGAGGAAGCCTGCTGGCGCTCTGATGGGCGCGCCGCCCCAAGGGGAAAAGTTCAGAGCTCCTCTTGGGGCGCGCTGACAGGCGCGACGCCCCACCCTTTTTCCCCGAAAACTGACTTTTCTCCAACTCTAAGCCTTCTACACATCAAAGTTTCCAACCCCAAACACTTAAAATCATAAACCTCTCAACATGCAATAGATTCAACTCAGAAACACCACCCGAAACATACACCAAACCAACAAGAACTTCCCCACAACACAACTACAACTTCAACAATTACAACCAACAACTTCAACAAACATATTCAATCTTTTCTCGAAATTAAACGAGCTTGGCATGTGGGGGAAAGAACCAACCCAAAACTATGAACTCACATACCTTAATAGGGATCACCCCCGAAGAAAACCACAACGATCTTTACGAAGTTTGCTTCTTCTTCTCCTTTCTCTCCTTTTCTCTCAAGAACCCTAACTCTTACTCTTTTTAAAAAGGCAAAAACTGATCAAAAATAAGTCTTACACCTTAATATATATCCAAAGACAAGGCTAGGGAAAAGACCAAAATACCCTTACAATTTCCGGACGGATTCCCTGCCAACTGCCCAACTTTCGAAGGGCATAACTCGCTCATACGAACTCAGAAATGAGCAAACTCGATGGCGTTGGAAAGACCAGTCCACGAACTTTGCAACCATAACTGGAACCACACCTAGATCATCTTGAGCTAGGAGTTATAACTGTTCAAAGTTGGCCAAAAATTCATTATTTTCCATACTTCGGCCAAATTTTCCAGATTTTTAAATTCTTTCCAAAAATGAAAATTTCCAATTCTAAGCCTCTTCATAGTTATTTCAAATTGTCGGATGTTACAACTATTCCATGACTTCACAATATCAAGTGAAATAAAACCTTTTCATTACAAAGTGGAATAACCTGCATATTTAAAGAAATCCTCTTCTCATTTACCCATTTTTCTCATAAAAGAAATTTTTTCTCAAAATAGTTGATCATTTGTCAATAAAAACTGACAAGTTTAAAGTTATAATCTCAGTAATGCATAAAACCTCTAAACTAGTATATTTCTTTTCAAAAACTTGAAATCCATCAGTGAAATAGTAATCCCGCTCCATCAGAGCTAAAAACAAGTTGAAGACCATTTCTAAACCATTTTCATGTTTCAAATACACCTTTCCCTCAAGTTGAAATAGTAATGTCGTGAGCATGATTTCACAAAAAACACAATCATACAATTCTTAAAGCAATCACATCACACAAATAACCGGGTAAACGACTGTCACTATACAATTGTACTAACTTGGGACTCAGCTAGTCTAAGTCCGTGGCCTCAGGCCCAAAGAAATGCAATGTAACTTGAAAATAATGAAAAAGGGATACAAGCCACAAAATCAAATGGACGTGCATAAATCTAAGTTTTCACGTCTCCTAAAGTATTCTAAGGATTCTATAACAATGACCAAAACTAATGATCAACCTAAACTAAGGCTTACCTACTAAATGCTAAGCTAAATACTTGAAAATGTCCATAATATAACCTAAGGATCATGCAAATCTAAAGTCTTATTCTAAATCATTCCTAACGATCAATACAAGTCATTATTTATATAATCTAACTAAGTCAAGTCTAAAGAGAAGAAATCATAACCTACCTAAAAGGTGAAACAACACTCAAACCTCTATTCAGAAGCTTTTCTCTTCGAAGGATCTCCGAATGATGCCACACTATCAAATTAGTGACAAGAACATCTAAACAAGCAAAATAATTGCTACAATGCAATAAAATATTTTGTAATTGAAGATCGTGTAAAAATTCACAATGAACTTTTGCCTCAAAAATGGACACAATTTGATCACCAATCAAGCCTAAAAACTACCCCACTAATTTTAGGCTCAAGAGTGATCAAAATTGAAATTTAAGAGAGGAAAGTGGAAGAACTTACAAATTTAACAGAGAGTAATCGACCCAAAAAATACGCACACAAAATCCTCTGATAGTTCTCCGCAATTCCCACTGAAAACCGTCAAGAATTGATCTTCCAAAATCACCTAAGGAGTTTGCCTTTATGAAAAGCGCATGCTGAAAATGGGCTGATATATTTATAAGTACTAGACATTTTGGTCTCCGCAAAAACGAGACTTGGACCACAAATGTGGAGATAAACTTGTCTGACTTTTTTCAAATGCGGGATATGGTCTACGAACTAGGAGGTCTACATGACTGACCCTTCATAAATGCATGACCTGGTGAAAATGCAGGACCAGGTTCACAAACACCAAGGTCAGGTTGACTGACACTCTGTGAACATGGGACCTGGTTCTCGAATGTGTTTTATAGTGCACGATACACCAACTAAGGTGTAACACCTCAGAAATTGGTAAGTTGAGTGTGGGAAGAATGTTGCAGGAAATTGTACTGGTACAGGTTCTTACGAGCCAACCCACAAGGTCCTACGGTCCGTAGGAAGGTAGTCGTAGAAGTTGTGTTGAAATTTTTGTAAAATATCAATTCTCTGATAAGTTCTTAAGGACCATAAAGATGGTCCGTAGAAGATTTGACAAGTCAAAAATACTGAACGTGGAAAGTGATGTGACTTGAAGAAAAATTTGATGATTTTGGGTTATACGACTGAGGCCTATGAGGCATAGAAGTTTTGATGACCCTACGAAGTGTTTCATGGAAATTGACCAAAATATTGGTCCTAGTAATAGGTTCTACAGATGACAAATACAGTCCGTAGAAGTTCTTATGAATCGTAGGTCAATGCGTAGGGTCTGTTCAGTAGTTTTAAGTTCACTGTTATATGGATCTTGTCCTATCGTTTTAATTCTTAAATTATGTTGTTTTAATCCTATAAATAAACCTATAATTGATTTTACCCTTCAAATCTACCATTCCCTCTCATTCACTCAAATCCCTTAAATCATCTTTTTCAAATTCTCTTCAAGGTTCTCAAGAGATTTCTAGGGTTCTTCAAGCTCCAAGGTCTTTTCCTCAATTGCTAGGACTTTGATTACCCAAGCTATGTGGGAACTTCATCAATGGATCCCTTTCCATCCATTGAGTCCCAAGATTTCTCAATTTCTCTTATGAATTTTACCTAAATTTTCTAGGGTTACAATAGGAATCTTCATGAGTTCAATTAATTATGGTTCAATTGATTATGCTTTATCTCATTAGACATGATTTGATTCAAATTACATGCTTTCAATATTTTTCATATGAACACATACCATATGCCTATTTTAATGATGAATTAGGCTTGGAAGGTTTTCATGTACAAAGGAATTGTAATGGCTATGATTCTAGGTTACTTCTGAATAAAATATCTCATGTTTTATGGTATTAGGTTTACTTCTGATTGAAGTATTTTCATTATGAAAGATTTCAGTGATTTAGCCACTTTCGATTGAAGTGTGATTTTACTATGAAAATATTAACATGATTTAGATGCTTTGATTAAGTGTCTCTAAAACATCTATTATATTATGAAATTATGGTATTTTTAAAGGAGCTATTCTTATGATTTTGGGCCCTATGATCAGGGGCAGAGCTACAACCTAGTAAGGGTAGTAAGATGAACACCCTTCGTCGGAAAATTATATCGGGTATATAGGCAAAATATAGTCTAATATTTGGATATACTATAAATTGAACACTTTTCACACAACAAAGGCAGATAGTCTAGTAGTAGGCACACTCATTTACCTCATGGACATCTGGGGTTCGATCCCCACTAGCTGTATTTTTTAATACAAATCTCTTTTTAAACAAAAAAAACACATAAATTTTAATTTTTGGGCACCTACTCATCGGTAGAAAAAAAATATTTTGTGTAGTCACTCCGCTAATTTTTTTTTATCAACTCTTTAAAGGTTGAACACCCTTGGCAAAATTTCTGGCTCCGCCACTGCCTATGATTGAATTGGTGTTACAAGACTAAGGAAGTATGCATATGATATTATGACTTTATGATTTCTATTGGGAGTTTACTTAGCACCGTGTGGATTTGAGCGATTTCATAGAAATCTTGTGCTTTTAGTTTTTAAAATTAATTCAATTGAAATATATTAATTTGAAAAATATAAATTAATTATTTTTTCATAATATTAGTTAAGAACATATGTTTATTAATTAATATATTTTCAAATGACAATATATTTTAAATATTTAATTTAAACATTTATAAAGTTTCTCATTTGACTAATATAAATTTTAAATAATTAACTTTCATTTATAAAATTTGATATAATCTTATGATTGCATTTGTGCATCCAAACAGTACATGTGTAATAACACTATGGCAAACAAACAGATCAGTGTAATTACTAAGTTGTGTAATTATTAGACTGATAATTACTACCCTAATAATTAGATCAATTTCAATTACCAGGTGACTTTCCAAACAGACCCTTAGTCTTTTTTTTTTACTTTGCTTATTTTTAACAAAATAGAAAATTTTACAAAAGCAAAAGGAAATAGATTTATACAAAATCAAATTGTATAAGAAAAAAGTATTACTATATAGTTTATAGGGAAAAAGGTCTGAAAAATACTCCAACTTTGGCCGAAATTGTTGTTACGATACAAACTTTATGGAGGACCTTTTAGCCCCCTGCACTATTTAATAGTGTATTTTAAAGGTATATATGTGCCCACGTGGACACATTACTATTTAAAATGATGCAATATTTATGATGTCCACGTAGATACATATATACCTTTAAAATACACTATTAAATAGTACAAGGGGGTAAAGGTCCTTTCCAAAATTTGGTATCATAACAACAATTTCGACCAAAGTTAAAGTATTTTTCAGACCCTTTTCCCTATTTTATATCATACATGAAAATACTATATACAAACATATTTTATAAAAAGTGAAAGTAATTTTTTATTATTTAAAAAATGAATATGATAAACTGAGAAAAGAGTATGCATTTTAAAAGTTAAAGTTACAGATTTATAATTTCCTACGAAACAATGAATAGAAAATTTCATAGCAAAGAAAGTTCAATAATATGTATTATTTAAAATATATCATTTACGATATAAAATTTATATTATGTACAACACACGTTTTCATAAACTAGTAGATAATAAGCAAAGAGAAAATGAAAAGGAAAAAAAATATGATAACAACATGATCTTGTTATATTAAATAAGACTTTTTAACATAACATAAATTTTACGATATAATATAATGAAATTTAAAATAATAATCAAAATAATCATTTTAAACTTAACTATACAAGAAATACCATAGATAACAATCATCCATAACTATGATTACAGGAGTTGCAAAAATGTTGTGATGAAAAAATATCCGTGCAAATTGATTAGCTTGAAATTGCTATTAAAAAAAGACATCCCAATGCAAGTGGATTAACAGCATCATCAATGATAAGTGAAAAACCTCCCCTAATATTAGCTGGAAGACCATTCGCCCAGAAGCGAATTAGGATTTTAGATTTTGGGTATATTAATATTATCTTAGCTAAAAAATGAGCTCTAAATTAAACTAAAAAAAACAGTAGCTAGATTCGAAACCCAGGTCTCAGGTATCTTCTCTAGCTTGTACCACCAGCACAATGACACTCATACACTTAACGGGTCGTTTGGTTTGAATACAAGTTATGATGGGATAAGTTATGCTGGGATAAGTTATGTTGGGATTAGTTATACTGGGATTAATTATCCTGGTATTATTTCTTATTGATTGTTTGGTTTGTTGTACTAAAAATAATACTTTCTAAAAGTAAGTGGTTTGATTACAAAAATACCCTCTTATTTAACTTTTTGTATATTTCTTTGGTAGAGTTTTAGTTAAAACCAAATTTAACTACTCAATCCATCCAACATAGAAAATCTTATCAGCTTTTCCCAGCGGATCTGTTTCAGCAAACACTGTTTGAATTCCCACTTCACTTGCTATTGCTCTTGCTGCCGCCCAGTTATCACCAGTCACCATGACACTTGTGATGTCCATTGAGTGGAGAAAAGAAACAACGCGTGCAGCGTCTGGCTTTACAGGATCAGTCACAGCAAAAGCCCCAGCTATTTTCTCATCCACAGCAACCAAAACACAAGTCCGAGAAAAATGTTCATGCTCTGAAATGTAGTTATCAACTTCACTGCTTACTGGGACGTTGAAAGCATGCATAAGCCTCCTATTTTCGACTAGGATTTTCCGTTCTCCAACTTTTCTGCTTACGCCAGCTCCAGTGTGCACTTCAAAGTTCTTTATCTCAGAGTGAAATTCATTTTCAGCACCGTGCTTCAGGCGTAACTTTTTGGCATGGTCCACAACTGCTTTTGCAATAGGATGCTCACTATTTGCCTGAAAATCAAATTCTGGACAAATAAATCCAACACAGATATTCCCAAGATAATTGATACTTCACTAACTTTTTTTTAAAATAACTTCTTCACTGATGATTACACAATGAAAATACCTCGTTTTATTTGAGTTCATTGAATAGCCTAATTTTATAATGGAAAATCAAAAATATATAGAAGGAGTAAAAACTCGTCTTTATTGAAAAATCGAAGAAAAACCCTTTCGTTAAAAGTAAGAAAGAACCTTTCTAGAAAAAAAGAACGAGCACTAGAATCTATACATTGATTCACAATTTTTTTGAACCATATGCATCAAAAGGCGCATGTATGGGTTTAGTGATTCCTAACTGAACACGATTGTAGGTATTCCACTTTTATTATGAGAAGTCCAAAAATCTTTCACTTCAATGGAATTAATGTTAGCTGTGGTAACTGATGTAACTATATAGCTGCAATAACTGATGTAACTACATTCACAACAATTAACACTCTCTTGTAGAACAATATAATATGTTCCCAAGTCAAATTTGCCTGCAATATCAAGGTTACACTTCAAAAGAAAAAACGGAACTAAAAGTGGAAAGCGATGCATTATCATTTTACAAATACAAGTTGAGAAGAAATCATGTATGCACCAAAGTTATTATCTCATGTACCAGAGGGCCATAATATTCAGTTCAAATAATTTACTATTACGATAGTACTGAAGCTTCAATTCATGGAGAGGGCCATAGGATAGGAGGTAGACTAATTCAGAAACTTTATGGTGATAATTGAAGGTCAGTCATGTTGAGCTATGAGCTATGAGTCCTTAGCTATGCCACATATGGAGTTTTGATGATTAACAAATATAACAAACATGATGCAAGAACTGGATGTTAAACATGTCTCAATAATGGCAGATATTGTTTATGACAAAGAACTACTGAAGAACCAATTCCTTAACATGTCTATTGTGTTTATGGCAAAGAACTACTGAAGAACCAATTCCTTACTGTCTATTGCAAGATCTGACTACAGAAGTACACTGCAAGAAGCAAAGGAATTAGGTCCTTCACAGGATACTACTGAAACTGTTGATCAGGAACAAAGCAAATTCCAAGTGCATGAAGGATTCCTTGAGGAAATGGAATTACAGCTAATCACATAGATCAAGGAACAAGAAATCAAAATGAAAATATTACAACAATTGCACACTTGGAAAGAACTTTGGAAATAGGAGAAACACAAAGGAGGCTGACGCGCAAATGAAAACCAAGTTAAACTTGGATTAGGTTCTTGGATTCTTCCACTTATTGATAGCATCCAAAACACCGGGTCGTTTGGTTTGAATACAAGTTATAATGGGATAAGTTATGCTGGGATAAGTTATGATGCGTGTATGCTGCTGTATGTTGTTAAACAGAGGCACCAGCAGTAAACAGAGGCACCAGCAGTAAACATTTTCCAGTATTAAACAGAGGCACCAGCAGGATACAACAAACCAACCAACACTACAACTAAAACAACAGCTAAAACAAGAGTAAAATTTCAGTAAATATTCACCAAAACACCTGTCAAAACTGAAACAAAAGCTCTGCATCAAAGCAACAGAAAAAACAAGACCAAAAATTGGTCTACCATAGTAGAAAAAATGAGACAAAAACTATAGGGAAGCAACATAAGCAACTGCACAAAAATTGATAACTAGTAACAAACTTACAACAAACTTAGCTTTTACATGAGAGTTAATCTATTTAATAGATTTTACATATACAAAAGATTCTAGCATCCTCATGACCTACATTAGTCATACACAAAAGAGTGTGAACATAACTAGAGGATCAAAAAATGGCACTCCAATCAAAGTTTTGATTTGAAACTTTTAGTTGAGCAAAAACTATCACACTAGTGCCACCATTTATATACACAAGCTTATCATACTTCAAAGTTTATCATTGACGACCATGAACATCATTGTTTGGCGCTCAAGCTCACCCATACGTAAAAAGATTTCCATATTTTTGACATCTTCACAGATAACCTTTTTAGCTTTGATACGTTGCTCTATGGTGTACAAATCAAATGTAGGAGATTCAATGATGGAATAAATTTGACCACGCATATCAGAGTGGTCACGATTTCCAATCTTGTCTATCAACGAACCAATTCTTTTATCTTGGCTTTCAGTAAAGCTTTTCATAACTTCCGTCATACTCTTGAGAAATGTTTCATTAACATCTTCCACAACCCTCTTTCTTTTCTTGCCTTTTTCTTTTTCATTGACACTAGAAGAAGATGTTTTAGCATATTTACCTTGCTTTTCAGATGGTCCAGTATGTTCACGAGGAGATCCTCCAGCATATTCATTTTCAGTTGTTTGAGTAAAATTATGTCCTGTATCAGTATTTTCAGCTTCTTCAGTAGGTGCATTAGGTCCATGACTAGATTCATCTTCATATTCATCGTCATCAACATTGATAAGAAATCCTAAACTCATATCAGTAGAAAGTCCTGATGTTCGACTCTTTAAGATATCCTCAACAGCATCCAGTGGCCCTTCTGCATGTTCCCCAGTTGCCCTATCTTTTCCAAAAATTTCCTCCCAATCCGCAAACAGTGGCCATTTTTTAGAATTCATGTTGCTTGCACCAGGTTCATCCTAGACAAACAATAAAATAAAGATGACAATTTTATATGTATTAATTATAAATTATGAAGACTGAAGAAATATCTATATGAAGTAATAATATTCTAATAGCAAAATATTAATTACCTTTAAAAATTTATCCCATTCTTTTGGATCATCAATAATTATAGTTCCATCACTATATTGAAATCCCAAACCACTCCTACCTTTTAGTAAACTTAAGCTTGCATAACTTCTCTTCCAAAATTTTAATTTAGAATTGACATGTGGTTCGCCTTTCAAGCCACTTTCAGGATGATGTTCACGCAAATAGTGTTCCAACTCCATCAGATATCCTGGCCTAAAAGTTCCATTATCAGCTCTCCAACCATTAACACATAACTCTTTCAAACCATTTATAAGAGTACTTTTTTCCGTAGGAGTCCATGTCCTTCGAGTTGACGGTGTTGATCGTCTTCGTCTTGATCTTTTTGGTGGTTGCATTGAAGATTTCTGAATTTCCATTTGTCTGAATAATTTTGTGAAACAATCATTGTTAGTATTAGTTACCATCATAAAAAGCGAAAGTATCTCCAAATCATTAGTTAGCATCATAAAAAAAATTCATACACTTCAATGTACAAAAACAATAAATTAAAAACATACAAATACAACACAAAAAAGAAATAAATTAAACACATTATAAATTAATGTAAGTAATTGTTTCTTATATCATAAAAAGCTAAAAGTCGATGCATCTTACAAGAATATCAAAAACTAAAGGGAAGAATAATTCAAATGTAGCATAAAACATATAACAAGCACAACATAATGGAAAGATCAATTGTTTAAGTGAGCATTCCACATTGATTGAGCCAACTCATCCCTCCATGTGGTCCACTCTTGAGATGATTCAACAACATCAATGTTATCTTGTTGATATTCTACTTGTTCTTCCACATCGATCTCTAAGGGATCCACTTCCATCTCTCTACGAATAAAGTTGTGTATCAAACAACAAGCGCTAATAATCCTGTTATGTATCTTAACCGAGTACCAAGAAGGGCTTCTAAGAATTCCCCAACGTCCTTTCAAGAGACCAAATGTCCTTTCAATAGCATTACGAGCTCTAGCATGCTTCATATTGAAAAGCTCTTCTCGACATTGAGGTGGTGGATTTTCACCTTGCCAATCCCTTAACCAATATCTATAACCTCGGTAAGGTGAAAGAAAACCATTTCCATTTGTATATCCTCCGTCGCACAAATAATAATTACCTATAATATAAATAAGAAATTAGTTGCTTTTATACAACATTATTTTTGTGATATAATTTTAATGTGAGCATATGTATAGAATTACCCTCGGGAATTTTCAAACCATTCGTTCGAGTTATAGCATTTCGTAATACACGACTATCAGCCGCTGATCCTTCCCAACCAGGTAATACATAAGTAAAATTAAGATTTTTATCACAAACTCCTAGTACATTAGTTGCTATTTCTCCTTTTCTTGTCCTGTATCTTGGTTTGTCCTTAGATGGAACTCTAATCTGAATGTAAGTACCATCCAATGCACCTAGACATCCCTATAAAAAAATTATAACACTATCTCAAACAACAAAAATTTCTTCGTAAAATTATATTTATTTTACTTTTACATAAATTAATAGATACCTAATTGAAAGTGCATATACCTTAAACCATCTCCATCGATCGTCAAGCTCATCTTCAAGCACCGGTTTGGGGTTAACAAGTAACAGTGGAGCTAGTTTTAGAATAACTTTCAAGCATTCATTGAAAGCTTGACTTACGCTCCAGCCCGATCTAATATAATCAACCTTAATGGATCTATTCTTCTCATGATGAGCCAAAATATTTAAAAACATTGCTAACTTTTCACTACTTGACATATATTTGCTATCAGTCAAACCTCCAACTTCCTTAGTTAAGAGAACTAAAGTGTGAAAAGAATTTCGATCCATCCTTAACTTATCAATACATGATGTGTCACTGTCTTGTATAATACAATTTAAATGAGATATAATTTTAGGAACTCGACTACTCATAAGGTACCTAATCACATGCCTATTTCTTTTTATAGAAATACCATGAATAACCATGAAAAGAAAAATAAACATAACAAGAAATTGTTGGCACAATATCTCCTCAAGTATGATAAAACATTCATATCGGACTGTAGTTGATGATCCATAAGAAAACCTATTTGTTCATTAAAAAATGAAAAGAGTTAATACACACACACAAAAAAACAATTAAAAAGAATCAACAGGGCAACTTTAAAATGAGGACAACTTGAAATTGTTTACAAATATTTCAAGCACATATAAAGAACAAACTTTTTTCAAAATTTACAAAAGCCCTAAAACATAACATTCTAGATTTATTTATTTTTTTGATTTAAAATTTACAAAAGCCCTAAAACATAACATTCTAGAATTTTTATTTTTTTTGATTTCTTCCATTAAGTAGAAAAGATGAGTGTATCCAAATTATTATGCAATAGATCAGAGAATTATTAATGATGACAAAGAAAGAAAAGAGAAACAAATTCTGAAAAATAAAAAAAATTTACCTTGTTAGAAACTTGAAAGTTGAAGGTTATTGGTAAAGAAGTTCTTCAATCACCCATCTATGGCTTCAATGGAAAATGAAAAGTTGAGTGTACCCAAATCAAAGAGTGATTCTTCTTACTACAATGAAGAAGAGAAGAAAATTGGAAGCTAACACCATAAGCGGTGTTTGTGAAACTTATCATAAAGGGTTTGAAGGGTAGTTTTGTCATTTAATAAATTTATCCCATCACAAATTGTGATGGGATTACTATACCACCTTTTTGGAGGGATAACTTATCCTGGTACTATTTATTAATCCCAGGATAAGTTATCCCAAACAACCCAACCAAACACTAAATAAAGTGCCACTAAATATTTATCCCGGGATTATTTGTCCCAATCCTTCACACCAAACGACCCCTTATATCTTAGTAATTTTTTTCAATTTATCAAAATTCCGTAATGGTGCTTGAGTATTGCAGATCCAGAAATGTTGTGAGCCATTGAATTTTGAAAAGCAAAAGAAAGACAAATAATTTTCAAATTTTGGATTTGATTTTGTAGATTCCAACAAGTAAAAGATGTGGGTCCTTGACATTACCCTTTCAGAGATACAAGCTGTCTTCCTCAAACCCTCAAGCTAACATCACATGTTATTGTACATACTGAAACAAGAAGCAGCAAAGCTAAAGTAAAAAACTGAAGATCCCGAAGCTACGGATACCCATCATAACAAGAAAGCTGCATAAATAATAGTTTTGTAATCAAATGTTGTCATATTATTGCTATCTTCTTTTGCTTCTCTGCTTCACAACACTTTGTTTAGCAGAAGATCCTTATGTATATTTTGACTGGACTGTTTCCTTCATTACAGCTTCTCCTCTAGGAGTTAAGCAGCAGGTTCTTTTCTTTCTCTCATCTCTCTTTCTATGCATATATTGGATCAACTTCCTTTTTATTACTTTAATTAAATTGCACTTCCCAACTTTAACATGTGTTGAATAATTCCCTTGGTTGCAATGGGAACTGGAATCAATACAGTATTTTGCAAGATTTGTGACTAAAATGCATTGTGTAGAGGTGTCTGAATATGTTTATAAGGATGTTCTTAGGCATTTAAGGGCTACATACTAGTACTGTGTAAAATAGCTAACTTTGGGTTCCTGCCCATTTTCAGATGCTGAATTGAGATAGGTTTTTTTTTTTTTTTTTGTTGGATTTGATTGCAAGAAAATTATATTGTTATAGTGGATTTGAAGGGTACCTTCTGGTAGAGTGGATAAAAGTCTCACATTGGTTGGTGAATGGACTAGTAGTCTCCTTATATGGACTTGGGCAATTCTCCCCTCATGAGCTATGAGCTAGTTTTTGAGGTTGAGTTAGTCACATGTATCATATTTTTACGTGGTATTTGAGCCAAGCCCATCCCTGTTTGGGCTCTCGGTCCACGCTCCAGTTAAGCCTGGGCCTAAAGGGGGCGTTATAGTGGGTAAAAGTCCCCTCACATTTGGTTGGTGAATGGACTGATGGTCTCCTTATATAGACTGGGCAGCTTTTGAGGTTGAGTTAGGTCCACGTGTCATATTATATCAATAATTGAATCACACCATTTCATACTTTGAAGTGCTTAAAGTTGTTGCTAATTTGAACTAGATTTTCTCTATTAAGTATGCCTTATCGATGGTTAGAGGTTGGAAGTCAAAATTTTCTGCTGGTGAACTTTGAAATACATCCTAGGAGTTCTTTAGGTGATCAGTGACCAGTTACTCTGTCCTGTTCTCGTACAGACTTATGTTTTTATCTAGTCAATAGCTTTTTCCAGTTTACTTGTGTTGCTACTATACTATGTGCAAGTTAGTTTATCTTACCGTTTGACTTTCACCAGTGTTGACACATTGTAAAGAGTTGTTTGGGTGATCAGCAAGTGCTTCGTTTGTTTTTTTTTGGTCAGTATCTAGTTTTCAAATATTTGCGCTTCATTCCAACAATCTACAATTTGAAGACTAAACGTGGGATTATAGCAGCCAACATGTAATAGATCTTTTCTTTAGGAGAATTAGCTGCAACCCTTTCTAGCTTTCCCATGTTTGTTGGTAATATATGAAGATTTACATGTTTTCAGGTGATTGGAATAAACGGTCAATTTCCAGGACCCATTCTGAATGTCACTACCAACTGGAATGTGGTTGTCAATGTTAAAAATGATCTTGATGAGCCGATGCTTCTTACATGGTAAAGCATAAAACCCACTATGATATATCTACAAGCGCTTAAATGCCGTAATGAACATAAATATGATAATTAAGTGCAGGAATGGCATCCAGCAGAGAAAGGATACATGGCAAGATGGTGTATCTGGCACAAATTGTCCTATTCCTGCTGGCTGGAATTGGACATATGAATTTCAAGTTAAAGATCAGATAGGCAGTTTCTTTTATTTCCCTTCCTTAAGCTTACAGAGAGCTGCTGGTGGATATGGAGGGATCACTATAAACAACAGAAATGTCATTCCACTGCCATTTTCGACACCAGATGGGGACATCACACTCTTTATTAGTGACTGGTTTATAAAGAGTCATAAGGTTAGTTGCAAATTTTAGCAGGTCAGCCTATTTTTGTAAAAAGTAGATCCTTAACAATTTTGTGGCTCACTTATAAAAGCTTTGGGCATTAGGAACTCAGAAAAGAAATTGAAACTGGAGTTGGCCTTGGAGCTCCTGATGGTATCCTAATCAATGGACTAGGTCCTTACCATTATGACAATGCCGTTGTATCAGGCGGTATAGCCTACCAGACAGTTAATGTAGAACCAGGTTATTACATTCTTATTTCTCGTTGGGGCTTTATCTGTATTGTTTCAGTACATAGTCGGATTTTAATACCTTTACATTTTTACATTCCATTGCATGGCACTTTTTGTTGAAGTTTAATTGTAATTATTATTGATAGAGGATTATTTGAGGTGCATTTTAAAGGCTTAACTCTTAGATTACTACACAAAATTCTATTGCTTTGGATTTAGCAAGGCTGGATATATGGGTAATTAAAAGGGAAATTTGCGGAATCTGTTAGATTAAGGGTATATTGAAAACTTTGCTAACAGTGGGGTTTAATTTGGCCACATACTACAACGGAGGATGAATCTTAGTATCTTACTAATATTATAAAGTAGAGGGGTAAATTTGACCTTCTGCTTAATCATCAATCTTGACCTGTATCTTTACTCAAGTTTGAACATATGGGGCACAAGGCCTGTTTTACATTAGAGGATCACAGATTGAGGAAATCCTTAACCAGAAACTAAGGCCTCATTTGTTTTCATTAAGATTAATACGTTTGAATCTGAATACATATCTGAATGATTAAGATCTTGTGAACACTAAATGATTAAGAGTGTCTATTGACTATAATTGTTTTTGTGTGAGAGATCCTGTACTTGACTCAAGTAAGGGTTCGAAAAATTCCTCTGTTCTTCTAATGATGATATGTACTGAATGTTGTCATGTTATGAATCTTTAGGGAAGGATCGATTCACAGGGCGATATATAAATCAGCTCGTTAAAGGAAGGCGGAAACCTTAGAGTTCATTAAAAGAGAGAACTCCGATCTCTTCAGCTCTTTAAAGGGAGACAGAAACCTTAGAGTTCAATGGAAGAGAGAACTTCAATAACTTTCTTTTTGCTTAATTATGAGTTACTGATTTATTCATCAAAAACCCCTTTAAATAAGAGTCTTATTACATCAATATGAAGTCTAATTCTTATGAAAGTACGAGACCTAAATCTTATTCCAAACTAATAACTATAACTTAACCTAATCCTTATGAAACTCTAAAACTAAACCCTATTCTAGAATAATAAATAAAGTAACTAAAAGTATAATTAAATACTTAAATTAATGACTTCCAACGCATCCCTAACATTACTCCCCTCACGTTGAAAGAGCTTGTCCTCAAGCTCAAGTTTCGGGGTAATCATCCAGAAAATCTGGATCAGTATCAACTTATCCAATTCCAGCCCTAGCTTGAAGTTGACATTGATAAATTTCGACTCTATTAGTTTGCTGAAGCATGACTAATTTGCCCATCAGGTTGCTACTTTCATGAGGTTCAAATCGCTCAAAATATTGCTCATAATGATGTGCCCAAATTAATGGATTGTTGATGTTGTTAGAAGTAGGAAAATTCATCTTTGCATAACTTATCAAAGGTGAATTACCACTTGTTGGATGATTCTTATCGGCTAGTTGATTATGCGGTATATTACCTTTAGTAGCAAGAATTGTTGATCTACCAGTTGTCTGGGCGCTATATGACTCAAGTCTATGGGTTGCTGGTTTTGTGGAGCCAACTCCCAATCTAGACAATTGTTTTTGGATGACTTGGATAATTTTTTTGCTGAGGCGTTGTTCCATTGCTGCAATTTTAGAGTCTATTAGGGTTTCTGTAATGGCACGTTCTTCTCTAAATCTGGAACTCATCGCCCATTGTGTTAGTCTCTGATACCAAATTGTTATGAATCTTTAGGGAAGGATCGATTCACAGGGCAATATATAAATCAGCTCGTTAAAGGGAGGCTGAAACCTTAGAGTTCATTAAAAGAGAGAACTCCGATCTCTTCAGCTCTTTAAAGGGAGACAGAAACCTTAGAGTTCAATTTTTGCTTAATTATGAGTTACTGATTTATTCATCAAAAACCCCTTTAAATAAGAGTCTTATTACATCAGTAGGAAGTCTAATTCTTATGAAAGTAGGAGACCTAAATCTTATTCCAAACTAATAACTATAACTTAACCTAAGAGTCTTATTACATCAGTAGGAAGTCTAATTCTTATGAAAGTACGAGACCTAAATCTTATTCCAAACTAATAACTATAACTTAACCTAATCCTTATGAAACTCTAAAACTAAACCCTATTCTAGAATAATAAATAAAGCAGCTAAAAATATAATTAAATACTTAAATTAATGACTTCCAACGCATCCCTAACATGTCACTTAGTAGTTCATTGGGAAGTGACATATTAGCACCTGAAAATTTTCATTCAGTTACATATACTTCAATTCTTTTTATCACAGATGTCTTTTGTCATGTTTATTATAACAGGAAAAACATACCGCCTTCGAGTACATAATGTTGGTGTTTCTACTAGCTTGAATTTCAGAATCCAAAGTCATAACCTTCTTCTTGTGGAGACTGAAGGTTCATACACAGTACAACAGAACTACACAAGCTTGGATATCCACGTCGGTCAATCATATTCATTCCTGGTTACAATGGATCAAAATGCCAGCAGTGATTATTACATTGTTGCTAGTCCACGCTTTGTTAATTCTTCTGATTTGTCAAAGTTGGTAGGAGTCTCTGTCTTGCATTACTCAAATTCGCAAGGACCCGCTTCAGGTCCTCTTCCAGACCCTCCTATGGAATCTGACACATATTTCTCAATGAGTCAAGCAAGATCCATAAGGTTGTAGAAATTGTAATTATTCTTCGCTACATTATTTTATCTCCCCAAGTTAGTTGTGTGCATCATTAGTTATGGAAAGTTGTTCATCTTCTTACTGAACAATTTGTCGACTTGTGTTTCCGAAAGTAGAGATACAGGATGTTTACTCTCCTCTAACCCAACCCCCTCCCCAAAATAATATAAAATCAAAAAGAAAAATGTGAGGTTCTCGATTTTCAAGTATCTGTTAGCTAAATTGTTATTGCAATATTTTGCAGATGGAATGTTTCTGCTGGTGCGGCACGGCCAAACCCCCAAGGATCCTTCAAATATGGTGAAATCACTGTGACTGATGTCTTTGTCCTTCATAATAGGCCTGCAGAGCTAATAGAGGGGAAATGGCGCACTACTCTCAGTGGTATTTCATACTTAGCGCCATCAACACCTCTAAAACTTGCTGAGCAATTTAACATCCCAGGCGTTTTCAAGCTTGACTTCCCCAATAAAATGATGAACAGGCAGGCAAAAGTTGATACATCAGTAATTAATGGTACTTACAAAGCATTCGTGGAAATCATATTCCAAAACAATGATACAACTGTTCAGAGCTATCACCTTGACGGCTACGCGTTTTTTGTTGTCGGGTGAGTAGTGTATTTTCATACAGTTGCCTGAATCACTTGGAATCAGAAATCTCAATTTTTCTTTCTCAAAAATGTCAATAGCATGGACTACGGGCTATGGACGGAGAATAGTAGAAGCACCTACAACAAATGGGATGGAGTTGCTCGATGCACTACCCAGGTTAAAGTTATCTGTCTACTTCTCTTGAACAGATATTGCGCAAAAAGGTTCATTCTTTCCAATTTATATGTCACCATAATATTTATTGTAATTTCTACCAAGATGCTAATTGCTCCGAAGCATGCAAAGATAAAATTTCTTTTGTCTTCTTTATTTCAAAACAAAATATTGGTCTCACCTCATTGTCTTCTTTGTCATAACTTGTTGAAAATTAATGCTAGTATTTGTGAAAATTATTCATTTATAAACAAAAGGAAAGTTTTCTCTCCTGCAGGTGTTTCCAGGTGCTTGGACTGCCATTTTAGTTTTCCTAGACAATCCTGGCATTTGGAATTTACGTGCTCAAAACCTTGACTCGTGGTACCTTGGTCAAGAAACTTATGTTAGTGTGGTGAATCCGGAGAACTCAGAGCTTCCAGTTCCAGCAAACACCATCTTTTGTGGTGCACTGTCACCTTTACAGAAGTAAGATGTCTGTCTTAGATCTCTAATTGCTATTACGTCTTAATCATATACCGGAGTGAGTTTTCTCCTTAGTTCTTATCTTTCGTGGAAACTAGTAAGTTTCTACTGAATATTTCAAAATGTAGAGAATGTTAGTGTCTGCAGGGAAATGTATACCCTTTTTTTTGGCAATTGCAGTTATTAAGTACTCTTACAGTATCTCACACTTCCACAGGGACCAAGCTCGGAGAGTAAATTTCTCTAGTGCACCGTCGTTGATGAAAACAATGAATCTGATCTTTATAGGTTTTGTTGTATCACTGCTTGGAAGTTTTATGAGGTAACGAATTGTCCTAAAGGCAGAAGAAAATAGAAATTGCCACAGAATGAGTCTTGGGCTTAATTGTTTTTTCTTTTTTTTATGCCTTGTAATATATAACTAGCTGAACCCTATATTTAGGCATCTCCACGTCAACTGTGAATCAATTTTCTGTTTCTTGTATGGTTTAATTCAATATTATTCAAATGTATTTATAGAATAGAACATTATTCTTGGCACTTTACAAGCATGTCCTTTTTGGTAGTATGAATTCATTCAATTGAATGCTTTGTAGCTTTTGGATGCATGTTTACACTTTTGATGGAACACATTGATCAATGAAGGCTCATTGCTACCATTTTTGTTCAATAAGATGAAATTATTTTGATTACTTGAATTCCTATCTTTTAATAGTGGAATGACTATACACAAGTCATTAAAGCTAAAAATGAGTGTTACAGAAATTGTAAAGCAGAGGATGGAGAAGCTTTTGAAGAATACAAAAAAGCTAAGAGAAGTGCTATCGGATTGTTATATGATAAAAGGGTGTCTATCAAAGTTAGTGGAGAATTTTAAGGGGTGGTTTTAGTGCCCCATAATAATTTCAAATTTGAAAATAAATATTAAATATGAAATTTTTAATTGTGAAGTGAGGATAGTTATTAGTTTTAAAATTCAAAAAAGGATCATGCATCACGTTAATTAAAAGAATTTTAAGGAGTGATTTTAGTGGGTAGTTATTAGTTTTCAATAATTAAAATTATTTTAAAAAATAGTTTTAAAACAGTTCTAGATAATAGAAAATAAGTGTAAATCTGCATTTATTATTAAAATTTAAAAAAACGTAAAAAGTATTGGAGTTCTAAATAGTTTTTTAAAAGGTTGAAAATTTTAGTTTACGGATAAATGCTTCAGATAATGCTCCTAAATTTTAGGAATTACAAATTTATAATTATTTATTTATTTTGTTTTTAAGAAACTAATGGTAACTTTTATTTTACAGCACAAGCTCTTAACATATTTTATTTTAGAAATGATTTTAAGTAATTATTACAATCAATTCAAAAATTTCTCAATTATTTAATTTTAAAAAAACAGATTTAAAAAAAATTAAAATTAAATTACAAATCAGCTTAATTACACATTAATATAACTCCACTATTATTTAAAAATAGAAAGAAAGAAAAAACTGTCAATCCAAAAAAAAAAAAAAAAGAGAAAACCCACGTCCTCAAAAAAAGCACAAAATTAGCCATGATCAGCTACCTAAATAATTAATTTAAAATTTAAAATTTAAAATTTAAAATTTAAATTTCAAAAAATAACTAACCTTATCCTTAAAAATCATCTAAAGCTTATAAGGCACGTCTTTGAAACAATACTACTCTTAAATTCATCATTCATATCTTCTTAAAATCAACTCTTCAAAATATTATTCCAAACACATGTTAAGAAAAAATGACATCCAAACAAAAATAGGATTCAAACAAAAATATGATTGCACTCACTAAGATCATAAAAGAAAGAATAATTATATTAATGTATTGTATGTTTATATATGCCCTCTATTTGAATTGTTTATTTTGTAATTATTTTTATGATTGAAGGGATCATCACCTCTCCAATGCGATGAAGAAAAACAAAAAAACCGATGATAGAAAAATGGATGAATTTTGAAGAATTTTATGTCAGTGGATCATGTACGTCATCTTTTAATATCTTAAGTACATGAATTACTACTATGATAATGATGATAATTGTTTAGGATTAAACTTTTTGTATAAAATACTATTTAAATTTTTTTGGCATGAATTATTCAATATTGGTTTCATTTTCTTTGATGACTTCAATGAGTTTTTTATTTTCAGAAATAATAATAACAATGTGTAAGTATAATGATTAGGATAATGAAAGACTTAAGATGATCTTAAAATGAAGATATTGTCATTTCTTAGATATTTGTTTGTGCAAAATCAAAATATCACTTAATGTTTAGGGTGTTTGACTTTTGAAGAACAATAATTGGTTGTGGTTTTATTTTAATCTAAAGATGATTATAGTATAAACTATCGTACTTATTATGTTGCTTTATCTTTATATTTGTATATGTAACTTTAATTTAATCATATTTTTTAACATTTTCGTTGTAAAAATCATTATAGTAGCTTCATTTTTGTATATGATTGTTGTGATATGAATTGTACTTATTGTGTTACTCTTTTTCATAAATCTAACAGATAAAGTGATTGAGAAGATGTTTCAAGAACAAATAAAAAGGTTTAAGTCTATCTTTTAAATTCATAATTTTTGTTATATTTTTTATTTAATTATTATTATTATATTATGTTATTATTGAGAGAAATTTTTAAACTTTATAATTTTGAATTTTGAATTTGATTTTACAACTTTAAATTGAGATAGATTAATTAGTTTGATAATCTATGTTTGAAAAAATAAAAACAAAATTTAGACTCAAAACTAATTTATTTGTTTCAGTTAAAAAAAATCATAAAATATTAATTTAATGTGTTCAATTAAATAATTTAATGATTCATATTATCATTTTACAAATATTACTAATTGCATAATAAATTTTATTAGTTATTTTCAATTTATATGTTATTATTTTTAAAAATAGCCATGCAACGTGCGGGCACGTATGATAGAATTATCATTTAATTAAAGTGTATTCAATAATAATAAAAATATTTATCTATAGAAATATCATAATAGGTAAGAGGGATCGAATCAAATGACATATGATAAGTAAGGAACAAAAAGAAAAAATACTGAAATAATTGACATATGATCACATAATGTAGAATGAAAATAAATTAAATTTAGATTCTAATTTTACTCATACCAACTTAGACTAAACACAAAAGATGAATTGAATTTGAAGAATAGAAGGCATAATATTTTTAAAATTTTATTTTTTATAAAATTTTAAATTTTTTAATAATATTTTTTTATTTATATTTATATTTTTTAATATGATGTTACATTATTTTATTTATTGTTTCTCATTTTAAAAGATAACACCTCTAACAAAAACTTTTGTATACTTTATTGGTCATAAATCACATCAAAATAATTAAATCCATTTTAGATATTAATACATACATAAATTGATTATTAACTAAAAATGATTTTATTTTCAAAATTTAGTAATAAATAAAACAACATTATTCCCTTAAAAACGGATCATTATAATAGCAAAGTGGTTAGAATTTCACTTTGAATCAATTTTGTACGGAGGGTAAATTCTACATTTTATATAAATCTTGATTGTTTATTGCAATATACATTAAAAAAATGTTAGCCAAATTTGACTATATAATAATAATAAGTAGTAGTGAAAATGTAATCAAGAAAAACAGAAACATACATAAATTATTTGTTGAATATTTGATGTTTATTCTATTTTGAAAAAATGAAATATTTTTCAAAATTATCCAGATCTAATCTTCAATCTATATATAATTTCAATTTATATATAATAGGAGAAGTAAAAAGTACGTGTTTTATTAACATAATCTTTTTAAAGATAATTACCACAATTAATATAACTCTTTTTTATTTTTTAAAAGATAAATAATTATTCTAATAATAATAATTATTAGAATACTTATCTTTATTGATTGACATATATTTAATTATTTTTAAAAATAATTAAGAAGCAAATGAAAAATACACATAAAAAAATCAACAAAAACTACACATTAATATGACTCCACTACATACTACTTTCTCATTCAATATCAAAACTTTTAGAGTATAAAATTAGTTTAAATTATAAAAATAAAAATTGCAAACACTAAAATATTATTTTAACTTTTTGCCATTTTTTAAAAATTCAATTTTTGATAATAGTTAACTACATTATCCTCTTCCTAAAAAAATTCTCCAAAATCTTAATTGTTTATTGCAATATACAATTAAAAAAATGTTAGCCAAATTTGACTATATATATATATATAAAAAAAAAAAAATTAAAATAAGCAGTATAAAATGTCATTAAGAAAAAGAGAAGCATACAAAAAGTATTTGATGAATATATGATATATTTATTTTATTTTGAAAAAAATGAAATATTTTTTTAAAAAATTATTCAGATCTAATATATTCTAAAAGTAAAATTGAATTATGATTTCAAAAATAAAATAATTCACGGTGATTGAAGGAGTATGTTTAACTAAGAGTCTGCTTGGTGTATGATTATTCAAATTAAAATATAACTTTTATATTTGATTTGAAAAATAAACACATATTTAAAAAGAAAAAATAAAGAGACAAAATAAAATAAAATAAAATATAAAATCAACTAAAACTAAATTAATTTTAAAATATTAATTATGAAAGTATCATTCAATTGTAAGAATTATATTGTAAACAATCGCATATAATATATATATATATATATATATATATATATATATAAAGAGAGAGAGAGATTATATTTTTTTTAAATAACACATAATTGATATATGACTTTAAGAAAAAATAAAAGACAAAATATAAAATTGTGAATAACATGCCTACATTTTGATATTCAAGTGATTAAAACTCTTTTTGTATGCTTAGCATTATGATAGGACTTTTCTTAGATATGTTTTATTTAAATCAAACTATTAAATTTTCTTATATCTTTATTATTTTAACAAGAGGATAATATACATTTTAAATAAATTAAATAATGATAAAAGACTATCATTGTTAAATTTAGATAATGAACTAAGCTTATATATTGATTTATTTACATAAATATTCTATTATAATGCATCAAGATGCTAAACATTCTCAAATAAATTTTACAATATTATCTTATAATAAGTTAAAATTTTAAATTGTTAATAAATTAAAATTTATGATTATTTTCAATTAACCGCGCAACGCGCGGGCACATATACTAGTATATATATAAAAGAGAACCTTAGGCCCGCCTACGTGGCGCCACCACAAACAAGAATTCCCTTTTAATTTATTTATTTCCAAAACTAGTCTTTCCCTTTCATGAAAAGTTGTGACATTTATGAAAAAGTTGTGACTTTTATGAAAAGTTAAGACTTTAATGAAGAGTTGCGACTTTTATGAAAAGTTGTGACTTTTATGAAAGATTGTGACCTTTTCGATGGATTGTAACTTTTTCAAATAGTTGTAACCTTTCCGATAAGACACAATAAACATTTGTTCACACTACTCTTTGTTGTCTATAAATAGATGGATTTCCTCTCATTTTAAAACAACGAAAATTCTGACCCTCTTCTTCTTCACAATTAAATATTTGTATACTTTGCTCCGTTTGATTGGCTCACTAACACCATTGCTTATGTTACAGATCCTGATATGTATTTTTACAGTCATTAATTTATGCTTATGTTATTAAGGATAAATGATAAGATGTAATAATTTTAATTTTCCTTTACATTATTAATGTTTGTTACTACGTAATCTTGTATGGAAGATAATATAATGTTTTAGTTTTAATGACTAATAGTTTTAAATATTATTTTATAAATTCCGTGATATTAAATTTCTGCGCGAAGCGCGGATAATTTTACTAGTATTATATGATAGTGAATGTTGGGCTACTAAAGTCTTAACATATCTGCAATTTATTTATTTATTTATGTAAATCTTTAATAAAGGCATAATACTTGATTCGTGTACCTTTTGTGCAGCGGAGTGAAAATACAAAAGCCAGAATATTTGCTCCAAATTAAAGTCCACTTTGATTCACTAGAAAATAAAGATAATTTCACAAACTTATATGTCTTTGTGGGTTGTAGATATTATTGGGGAGAAAATCATAAACTTTTTGAATATCTCTTTTTCACTATTTCTTACGTATGTTTTCTTGAGGAAAGTTGGACCCCTTTTTGTAAGTAAGTTTTTTGATTTGCTGTTTTGAAATTCTAATAAAACTGTTCCCACTTAAATTCGAAATTACAATAACTTCTCATCAGAAGTTACTTTTAATCTTCATCCTCTCTTAAAATATATCGGGTCGGATCGATTCACATGGGTGACCCATGATCCAAAATCTAACATCTCCCACTTTGCAAATGATGGAAAAGACCTAAATCAGTGCAACATCTACAAAATATCAAATTAATAGGACAATTAATCCGTGCGACATGGGAGTATCAAGAGCTTACCTATGAGATCTTACAATCCCCACACATGAATCCAATCACACGTGAAAATAATGCACTACTAATATGAGCTCATCTTATGAACTTCTTCCTCTGTCCCACGCATAGGAAAATTTTCCAACTATGGCAAGTTGTAGATTCCCCATAATGTTCATCTTGTGAACTTCTTCCACTGTCCACGTGATTCTCGGAACTCTATTGTTGTAGCGGTAGGATCAATCTATACTCCTTTATTATGCTGAAGATTACTAAAAATATTGGGCTTCACCAACTCTGCAAACTTTACTTTACATGACTTTTTTCCCACCCATATTAGAATTATCTTATGCAGTACCGCTAGGCAAAGTATTAGTGACGTTAGGCAAATCATTTTTTTTTTTGAAAAATTGGAGTGGTAAAGGAAAGGAAAGGTTATAGGAGAAGTGAGAGAAAAGACACGGCCAGCCACGCAAGGCTGACTAGTGGCCGAAACGTCCATGGACGTTGGTGATGCCTTTAGGGATTAAGGGTTTTTGATTATGTGGGAGCTTGGCTTCTAGTTTCCTCGTTCCGGTCAAATTTAAGCTACGCAAAATTACAACTATTGATTATGTTTAATACAATTTTGGTACAACTATAATACAATTTTCAAATATTCATATCTTCAAACCTTCAAACTTCAGGACTTCAAATACAATCCTTAAATATTCACATACTTCCAACCTTCAAATACTTATATCAATTTGCTAGAAATTTCAATCAAATTAAAAAAAAAAAAGTTTGAGTTTCACCTTCTACGTTAATGAATTTATTAAAAAATGGAAAAGAGTTAAAATTACTCTCGAACTATTTGAAATAGCTAACATTTATCCTTCATTTATTTTTGGAATCAAAACTAACCTTGTCGTCTATGTTTTGGACAAAAAATGTCCTTTAAGTGTTATCCTTGCCGCTGGATCTTGCGTGGTAGTCCACCTATGCAATCCAACATAACAAAGTCCCTCCTGTCAATGATGTTGTTCTTCCTTGTTGAGCCCTATCACCAAAAAAAGTTAGAAAATACCAAAAATAGTTCTTTCATTGTTCTTGTTTGAGTTGCTGTACAGACTTTGAAACTCCAATTTCAAAGTGTGTTAAAGTTTGTTTGAGGTTGTAGTTGCGTGTTGAAGGATCGAGTTCATCATTTGGGTTTTGGGGTCATCAAATCTGAGGCTAAAAATTTAATTCTAAGGTTGAATGATGTTGAAAAACTCCTAATATCACTCTTTTTGTGTTGAAACTCAAAAATAACTACTTATTTGAGAGCTTATGTGTGAGAAAATTTTAGTTTCTGTTGGGTTCTTGAAGTGCAAAAATTTGAAGAGATTTAATTGAATGTTACTAAAAATTATGATTAAAACTGGAAATTGACCTTTAACAACTAATTTCTTAATTTGAGGATTGATATTTGAAGATTTGAGTTAAAACCCCAAATTTTTTTTTAAAAAAAAAATGAAAGAGTTGTTAGAAGCTTTAAAACCTAAAAAAGATTTTGTGAATCTATGACCCAAAATCCCAAACAATGAACTCGCTCCTTCAACACACAACTACAACGTCAAATAAACTTCAGCATACTTTGAAATTTGAGTTTCAAGGTTCGGATAACAACTCAAACAAGAACAATGGATGAACAATTTTTGATACTTTTTTTGTGATTGAGCTCAACAAGGAAGAATAACATGATTGACAGGGAATAAGGTTTTTCCATGATGGACTGTATAGGTGGACTACCACATCAAGTCTAGTAACAAGAATAACATTTAAAGGACATTTGTGGTCCAAAACAAAGATGGAAAGTAGAGGCGGATTCAGAATTTAAAGGTTATGTGTCACGACCCACAGTACACCCTAGGCGTAACATGGCGTATCGAACCCCGAGAGGCCCTAAACAAGCCACTTAGCACATATCATACAAGATAATAGAAGCAAAATCTGTAAAATATAGAAAAAGAGTTTTCCAAAGCGGAAGTCTAACATTAGTCTCAAAACCATCTAATATATTATAAGAAGGTGATTGAGACGTAACTCATACATCACATACAAAGTTTGAAATGAAATGAATAAAGCTATAAAGTGTCTCGGTTCTCGAAACATGAGGACTCACCAATGACTTGAAGCACCCAAAAGATCTCTAGCCACGACTGTGTAAGGTAGGAGCGTCAGACCCTACATCTAAGGCTAGGCACCAGACCGAGTTGTACCAATACCATTCCGATCCGGTAGTATTTGGGACGTAATGGATACATCCGAGTTGTACCAGTAACACTTTGGTCTTAGAAAGAGCTAATCTTAGAAAGAACTAATTTGGAAAGAGCTAAATTGAGAATTTTGCAAGTTAGCTTTAAATTGTGAGTTTTGGGTCACTTCAAATGACCATAACTTTCAGCACATGATGAGTTAGGTTGCCTATAAGGTATGAAATGAAAGATATCTGAGTCCTCTTTCCAACACCACTGAGTTTTCTAAATTTTGAATTTGGATGAGGGAGATATGCCCATTTGAGTTCAGCCTGTCCAATTAAGGAAATTCATCCAAATTAAGGAGGGGGGTATTTTGGTCTTTTCCTTACCCCACTAGCCTAACTCATTTTTAGTAATATTTTAGGGGTCTAAACTGACGTCAATTTTCACAATTCTAAAATACGCTTAGGGTTTTAGAGAGAAGTTCAAGAAGAGAAAAATGGAGAAAAGATTCAAGCATTCAAGATTTTCTTGCAATCGTCGAGGGATTTCACCAAGGATTCGATCCTAACGAAGTATATAATCTTTCATAGTGATGGGTTTGTTCACCCTCACACCAATCATGAGTTTCTTGAGTTAAATTCGTCCATGACAATCCATGTATTGAAGTTCTTGATGAGTTTCTTGAAGTTTCGTTTTTAGATCTTTAATGATGGGTTTTGATGAGTTCTTGGGATGAATGTTATGAGTTTGAGGGTTGTTTGTTTACTAGATTTTCGTGTACTTATGTTGGGTATTAGAATCTAAGAGAGTTTGGAAGAAACCATTCGATTCTAGGTGAATTAGAGCCAAAAATAGAAGAGGAAAATTCGTCGGGTTTTTTGGGCAGGGCCTGGCGACACGCGCCACCAATGAGCCAGGGGGCTGGCGCGCCGCTCCAGTAGTGTGCCAGAAATGGTGCGTTGTAGTTTAGGGGCTGGCGCCCCACGCCACTCAGTGCGCCAGGGTCGCCTGCCCCATCCTTTTTCGTCGTTCGTCTCGTATGAGTTCTTTTAAAAAGTATCTTCACTTTCTTCCTGATTATAATTGTTCTAAACTACATCTAATCATTCAAATTCAATAAAAAGTTTGAGAGAGCTTTTCGAGTCTTTTTGAGAAGTCTTTTATAAACTTTTAAAATTTGTTTTAAGACTTGAGTACTTGAGTATGAGGATGATGACAGTTGAGTTTCATTTTTCAAAATGAATATATGGGAACTAAGTAAACTCAAGAGTAAATATCTTTACATTTACAATGAGAGGAAACTTTGATTTCCAAATGAGTTCACGAGGAGTTTTGAGAACTATCTCTTTTAAGAGAACCTTTTGAGTAATAATCTCAAAGTTTGAGGATGAGGAAATATTCTTAAACATATAAGCATGAGTTATATTATTGGGAGTAGTATTGAGCACCGATATGAGGACTAGCTCAGACAACTCAAAGTCCTTATAAACCATGTATGCCAACGTGGGTAAATGGTCATACTTTTTAGATGATTCCTTATTGCTATTTAGCATAGCTTAGTGGATCCACTTAGTTGATAATGTCTTATACTCTGGCAATGTATAGGACTGTTCTGGCAGCGTAGGCGAGACGTTGTGTCATCACATAACTCATAGTGATGGTTGTCAGTTAGAGAATATCCCAAATAAGAGTAAAAGAGTTAATATTGTATTTTTAAATACATTGAGTTATTATCTACTATTTTAAAAGCTTTCTTGATAATGAATCTTTATTGTTAGTTTTATATTGAACTGAGCTGAGTACTTCTGAGTTCTTGAGTATCTTTGAGTCTCTTGAGTATCCTCGAGTTGAATTGAGTTGAGGTGAGTATGGTTTCCTTTTATTAGTTTAAGCTTACATGTTATGTTCAATGTTCCCCTTACATGCTTGTACATTCAATGTACCGATTCCATTTAACCTGATTGTTTCATGATGCAGATATAGGTAATCAAGGTCAGCAACCGGTGCTCCGTTGATCCAGTCGTGTTCCAGCTAGATTTGGTGAGCCTCCTTACTTTTCAGAGGGTTTGACATCGAGTTTACATTTTAGTTTTGTTTATTAGGATGTCGTAGGTTTCCGGAGGGTTTGACATCAAATTTACCTTGGCAAGTAGATTACCCTTCTTTCAGTAGATTTACCCATCTTTTGATGAGATGTTTCTAAAGCTCGTAGGTCTCCCTACGGTCCGTAGAAACCAATCGTAGAACCCAACTTTAATCCTCAAAATTTCATGAAGTATGAGACTCACTTGTGATACCTATCTATGACTTGTACATAGAATGACAGATCTTCCTGGTGAATCGTAAAAAAGGTATAATGGGAATTGATTTAGAAAATTATTTTTCCTCTTCCTACGGTTGCCATCTATGGCCCGTAGAAGCTTCTACGGTCCGTAGATGGGACCTATAGACACAACCTGCAACCCAAAATTTTATTTTCCTTCTTTTCCAAGTCTGAGGTGTTACAATATCTACTCCTTGGTAACATTCGTACTCAATGGAACTCAAGACATCATTAGGAGGGTAGGGAAAAAGATCTAACAACCCAACATGAATGCAACTTCATCACAATGCACAATAGCAAAGAGGAACATCAACTCCAAGCTTTAATATGTTCAAAACATCATTTCGTAAGGCATACATGCAAACCATACTCAATTGCACCTAATCATGGAGAAATCAATCAAGTTAACTCATTTTATTAGAATTCAAGTTTTCATAAGCATGCATGCAATGAGGAAACATGAGAACAACTAAGATAGATGAAACCACAAAGGATGAATTATGAGGAACTAAATACCTCAAGATAGAGTAGGATTTGAGAGAAAGATATGGGGATAACGGGACATTATATTGGCTGTGGCCTCCCAAGTAGCACCCTCAACCCTTTGATCCCTCCATAAAACTTTTACAGACACAACTTCTTTATTTCTCAACTTCTTGACTTGTTAATCTAAAATCTCAACCAGAACCTCTTCATACGAAAGACTTTCCTTTATACCAAGACTCTCCAATGTTATAATAGATGTCGGATCACTAACACATTTCTTCAACAAAGAGACATGGAAAACCATATGTACCGATGCTAAGTCATTAGGAAAATCAAGTTCATAAGAAACTTTACCAATACGCCTCAAAATCTGATATGGGCCCAGATAACGAAAACTAAGCTTCCCTTTCTTCCCAAATCTTATCACACCCTTCATGGGTGAAATTTTCAAATAGACCCAATTATCTACATCAAATTCAAGATCTTTTCTCCTAACATCGACATAGGACTTTTGTCAACTTTGAGCTATTTTTAACCTTTTTCTAATCAGCCAAACTTTCTCCATAGACTCATATACCATTTTGAGACCTATCAAAGCAATCTCCCCAACTTCAAACCAACCTATAGGAGATCTACACCTCCTATCATAAAGAGCCTCAAATGGAGTCATACCAATGCTTGAATGATAGTTATTATTGTAAGCAAACTCAATCAAAGGGAAATGATCATCTCAATTACCCTTGAAGTCAATCACACAAGCCCTAACCATATCTTCAAAAACTTGGATAGTATGCTCTACTTGCCCATCTTTTTGAGTATGAAAAGCCGTACTAAGCTTAACACGAGTACCAAGACCCTTTTGGAAAATTGAGAAGTGAATTGGGAAGTGCGATCAGAGATAATGGATGGGGGCACTCCATGCTACCTAACCGTTTCCCTCAAGTACAACTTAGCATAATCTTTCACCAAATAGAAAACCTTGACGGGAATGAAATGTGCCGACTTCGTCATACGATCTACAATAATCCAAATCAAGTCATGTTGTTGCCGGGTGTGGGGTAAACCAACAATAAAGTTCATATTCAAATATTCTCACTACAAGCAGGAATACTAATATCTTGGGACAAATATCCCTACTTCTGATGTTGAGCCTTCACTTGTTGACAATTAGGACACTTAGCCACATATTCCACAATATGTTTCTTCATCCCATCCCACCAGTAAACCTCCCGCAAGTCATGGTACATCTTGGTGGATTCAGGGTGAATGGAATATTGAGAACTATGGGCTTCTGATAAGATTTGATCTCTCAAATCATCAACATTGGGAACACAAAAACGACCTTGATATCGAAGCACACCATCTCTCCCTTGGAAGAAAGTCTCAATGGACTCTTTAAGCACCGCTTCCATTAACTCCACTAAAATTGGGCCAAGACCTTGCTTGGCTTTCACCTCCGACATGAATGATGAATCTGAACCATTATGAGCAATAACAATTGCCTTCAATAGAATCAACCAATCGAACACTCAATTGGGCCAACCTATGAACATCACGAACCAAGTCTATTTCATCTTCCTCTAGATGAGCAACACTTCCTATTGATAGTCTACTAAGAGCATCCGCCACCACATTCGCCCTACTGGGTTGATAGAGAACACTCATTCGTAATCCTTCAAGAGTTCTAGCCATCTACTTTGGCAAAGATTTAGATCCTTTTGCTTGAACACATATTGAAAACTTTTGTGATCGGTAAATACATACACATACACATCATATAAGTAATGCCTCCAAATCTTTAAGGCAAAAACAACTGCCACTAGTTCCAAATCATGGGTAGGATAGACACTACAACAAAAAATACTTTTATTGGCAATTATTTAGCTGCACTAAGATAATTGCCACTAGTTTATTCTATAGAATGGGATAGAGCGACAATTACACATTAGTCGCAAAAAATAGCTCTTTTCAGTGGCAATAAGAGACTATGGCCGTTAAAGGTCAATAATTGAAAGAATATTTGATATTTTACTTATTCCTTAAGAAAAATCGATTACATATTGCTCGGTTATGAGAACCACCACAATCATCTGTTTCCCCTTCCTTTTCCACCGTCATTACCATATTCATCATCTATAATCACCACCTCTAGCACCGTAAATACCGCCATCAGAGTCACCGTATACGCCACCTCCAGAGTCATTATTTGCACCGCTCATGGAGCCACCATATTGACCACCATCAGAGCCACCGTATTTTCTTTGACACCCTATCTCATTATCTAGCTTTCTCGTATCTCACTCCTTTCCCACTCTAAAATTTCCCCAAATTCCAATTTTTAATGGTGATCTAAGAAATAAAAAGTTCCTGGTTGTAGATCTAAGATGTAGAAAAGTTTGATTTCTTCATATTTTGGAAGACCTATTGCATGATAAAGGCAAAAGTTTTATTTGTTCAAGTTTTTGCAGACCTATTGCGTGATAAAGGAAAAAAATTGATTTATTCAAGTTTTGGTGTACAAATCTACTGATATAAGCTCTTCTTCTTCGTAATTCTTTGATTCTCTTCTTCTAAATTTAATTTGGAGTTTCTTTCCTCTTGCATGTGGGTTTTAAATTTATGTTCTCTTGTCATGACCTAGGAGTACCCTCTAGATGTGACACAACATACAAGACTCCGAAAGCCTCATACAATCCTCTTAGCATATCATATCATAAGATAATAGGAAAATGGTGCGGAAATTGAAAACTTTTCTTTACAATCGAAGTCTTTTATAAAAACAAGTGGAAGTCTACACTTTGTCTCAAACCATCTATAACCATTGAAACTAAAACTTCGGGACGCAACCCATACAAAAGTCTAAAACATAAAAGAAGGATTTAAAGGACATGGTGGTCAAGCCCTCGAATGCTTTGAGGACTCACCATAACTTCTCTTCTTGATCTACTATGAACCTAGCCACGAGGATGGAAGTCAACATCACCAAACCCTACACTTTGTGAAAAATGCAGAAAATATGGATTAGTACAAAAATGAACTAAGTATGATAGCCATGCATAAAAATCCTTGAAACATGCTAAAACTGACATTTTGGTTGAAAATCATGCTATATGCCAAGTTTGGAAATCATCATGAACCTTAGTTTAAAAGCATAAGTCACAAGCATAGCATAATAGAAACATACCATATATACCTTCAAAGAATCCTTGTGCAATGCATGAATAAGATTCCATAATTCTACCCATACTAAGGAAAGCTTCTTGAGTAACTATAGTTCATAATTCACATTCTTGTTCATACTATCATAGCATAATAGAACCATCTCATAAGTAACCCTAAGTTATACTTGTGCAATGCATAAATAAAGATCCCATACTCTCATCTATACTAAGCACCACTTTTAGGCCACCATAATCATACTTACCATTCTTGATTTCATCCTTTGTTCATATTCATAGAGAAGGAAACCTTCACATTTACTAAGTCATATCAAGGAAAGAAACTCATAGCAACAATACACATTAAGCATACTTCATTAGAATTAGCCTTCCTATAAACATACTTAGTAGCATCATGATAAGCATATTTATTTCATAAATCATTATAGCATAAAGGAACACACCATAACTACTCTTAAAGCCTACTTGTGCAATGCATGAATGAAGTCCCATATCCCCACCCACACTAAGTAGCGCATTCTTGAGAAGCCATAGTTCATTATCATTCATTATTGGGGTAAGCCTTAACCGACATAGACCATGTGATCAAATCATGGAATCCGGTGTTACCCACACCGAAAAGGATTGGTCTACTTGCCTAAGCTAGACCGGTAACATTTAGCTTAGGTGGATCCACTAGCTATTAACCTATGAGGGCACATAGTTTATGGGATAAGTAGATTTCTACTAGATACCCTGCCTCAACTCACGTATGGGCATCAATCTCAAGAGATTGCTACTGGAAACCCCGCCTCAACTCACGTATGAGCTTCCATCTCTATCAATATCCACTTGGTGCTTGGCATTATTCCCCACAGAGTACTTATCATTACATTACCTTAGTTCATTATTATGGGAGAAATGGGATATGGAGATTTCTACTAGATACCCCGTCTCAACTCACGTATGAATATCCATCTCAAGAGATTGTTACTAGGAACCCCACCTCAACTCACCTATGAGTTTCCATCTCAATCAATATCCATCTCAACCCAACATCATTCATAAGATAGCTCATAGATTCAATAGGTGAGAATAGCCTTTCATCCTAAGAATCCCTATATTGTGAGAAAACCTTTCACAACATGTCATTATCATTCATAAGTGTATAATTGAGAATAGCCTTTCAATCAACACAACATCCTTATAATATTCATAGAAACTTCATTCATATTTCATTCATAAGTGTGTGTGTATGTGAGAATAGACTTTCAACAACACCACCATTACATCAGTCATAATCACTTTATTCTCAAAGGATTCAGAAAGCATGTGCATAAATATCATGATCATACATAGATCTCATAATTTTCCCTTCAAGGACCATAAATCACATTCAATCAACACACCTAGAATTAATACACTTGGCATGGATAATAACATGATTCAAGTAATCAATTCATAACATTCATAATTCTATAACATTCTACTAACATCAATCAATACCCACACTTTAAGATCCAATTTGAGAAATTAGGGGAATTCATGGATTCTTGAAGAATTCAACTTAAAATCATATAAAATCATCAATATATCCATAAACAAACACAATTCAATCATTAAATGAATTTGAAAGGAATCCATGAGATTGAAGTCAAACCCCAACTTTTGGAATTTCTAGATTTGAAATTGAGGGTTTTGAAGGGGCTCTATGGGTGAAGGCTACCCATAGATGAAAAACTACCATACCTTATTGAATATTAACCATGAATTTGAGGAGAAAATCTTGATTCTTCAACCCTAGGTTCACCTTTCTTCTTCTTCTTCTTCTTCCTTGGAATTCTAGAGAGAGGATTTTGGGGGAAAGTTGGTTATGGATTTGGGTTTGGGATTTTATGAAGTGTATGAGTTGGATAATGACTTAAAAAGACTTATTTAGGTCTATTAGAACAATATAAAACAAACTCACATCATACTAAATAGAATAGGAATTACCTACCCTACCCCTACATTAAGCCAACCTAGGACCAACTTACCAGCCCCATCCACGACCTCTACCTACGGGGCGTGGACTGACCCACGGCCCATACTGGTAGGACGTGGGTTGGGGTTTGCAGCCCCTCATCTCATCCTTGACTCACGAAGCTCCAACCACGGAGCGTGGACCACCCTATGGGGTGTTAGGTCCCTCCGTGGGTACACTGTTTTGGGCAATGTTTAAGTGGACTTTAGGGTCCTTCTCAAGGACCCTTGGTTGGTACTTGGGGAGTTGTACCTTGACATTTAACCCCCACACCCTTCATTCTATGTTCAAGAAGCAAGTTTTATGACTCTAAGACTTACGACAAGCTCTAGTTAAGCCTACTAATTTCCGGGGTGTTACATCTCTACTTATTTGTGTTGTTAATTTATATAGATTTGTTGGCTAGCTTCAGATTGAGGTGTAGTTGATTGGTGTATTTGATTGATTGATTAGAATATGCAAGCATTTATTTTAATAATATGCAATTTTCTTGTTGATCCATTCAATTCTCACTTTATGAAAAAGCTAAATGCAAATTAAATTCTTACACTTCCTAACACATGGTGGAGATCAACAACTACTTTAACTTGAACATAAGATTGATTTTATGTCGTTTAGAGATTGTAATGATATGCATTTATAAAAAAAAACTTTTTAAAGGAAAAATAGTGTTGTGTTAGAAAAAAAATGAAGCTTGAACATAATGTACATAGATGATTGGTTGACTAGCTTCCGATTGAGGTGTAGTTGATTGATTGATTTGAGTATGCGAGCACTCATTTTAATAATTTACTTGTTGATCTATTCAATTCTCACATAGTGAAAAGCTAAATGCAAATTAGATGCTCACACTTTGTAACACATGGTGAAGATCCATGGCTACTCTTAGTTGAATCGAAGATTAATATTTCATTCTTTAGAATCATTTTAAATATAACATTTATAAAAACCGCCTATCTAAGGATTCACCATAACAAATTTTAGTTGTTTTCAAAATTTGTTCACGATTGTATTTGTAGAACCTAATACAAAGAACAAGCTTTGTTGCCCATTAGGCACAAAAATAACTGCATTTAGACTTAGTTGTCGATTTTTCAGGTTTAGAGGCAGAAGTAAATATTTGCAGCTGCCCTCCAATTGTTTCCTTCTTTAACATAAGTGTATAGCTCTCCTGATCAACCTTTTTTCTTTAAGATATAGTTGCACCAATATTGTCATCACTCTGTTTAATCAAATTTTCCCATTTAGGTGATTCATATTGTTTCACCTTTTCGTCGAGTTTTTTCTTTTGATTAACCATATCTTTCAACAATTCAAGCTCCCCAAGCTGTTGCACATGCACCATCTCATTACTTCCATGTGATATCATTCACAAACCTTCTATAAGATACATCAAATGTTTGAGATGGGACCTTCCTAAGTTTTCTTATATTTTTTAGTCTTGGTATTTGTTATTTTTCTATCCTCCATTTGTGACCTCGTTCACTTATCTAATAAATCTGTGGCATGAGAAGAACATGTGCCATGTCTAGATTCTAGCAAAAGAATTAAAGGCAAAGGTTGTTTCTTTAGATGAAATTGATATAGCTCCTATAGAGAAAAAGAGAGGAATTACTATCTCTATGGTAGGGATGTTACACCATTTGTGTTGACACCCTCTTTTTATTTATTTTTTGATTTTGACATTGGAACTGATGTATTATAGGACCATGTGAAGTATGAGATGGCTAAAAGACACTATGCTCATGTCGATTGTCCAGGGCATACTGATTATGTTAAAGTAAGATGCAGAACCAACCTATTTTGATGGTATTATCTCATTCTGTTGTAGCCTTCTTTTTGGACTCACAAGTACTGAAGCTGATCTTGTATGTTATACTTTTCCACTTTCTTTTGGTTGTTGCTTTCTAGTTTTTCGATTCTCCTATGTACTTGCACTATTGCTACAATTGAATTGCTTTTCTTGTAGAGTTTTTGATCAGCCCCCCATTTGTATATTTTTAGTGAGTATACTTGATCTGGTCAACTTAAGGTAATTTTGTTTAGTTAGTTATTTCTTTTGTTTAACCAATAGTATGACTCTGTGTCAATACTACATCAGTTTTCTCTTTGTATTCTTACTCTGAGCATATAATTATTTCTATTGCAATTTGTGGGTGATTAAGTTGCATATGCACTTCTGTTTTTCTTTTTTATCTCATAAAGCAAGTAGAAGAAGAGGATGTATAAATTATCCCAGATCCTTGAGTAATTCATTAAGGGATGAATGATGAGAGTCCGTGGTGGAAATAATTTCTAACTTAATTACTACCGATATTTTATTTATTTTTACTTTTGCCCAAGTCATTGAATTTTCTCAACAATCAATGTCTGACCTTGTCCTCATCTTATGCATCTAATAAAAACTTTTCATGATTGCTTAAGTGTTGTCCTACAATGTACCAGGAGGTTGGAATGGAGTTCTACTTTTATCTTGTCACGACCCGAGAGCACCCCCTAGTCGTAACCGGCGTACTCGACCTCTCGGAGGTCTAATACAAGCCTCTTAGTATTCATTCATCGCATAAAACTAAAAACCATAATGAATTAAAAACTTTCTTTACAAGGAAGACATTTCATTAAAAATAGTAAGCGGAAGACTTCTAGACTTTATACACTTATGTTTCAAACCATCTAATACTTTGAATACAACATTGGGATTAAGCCCATACAAAACTTAAGCAAATACTAGAAAGACATAAAAAAAAAGGACATGTAGGGTATTGTCCTCGAATCTATGAGGACTCACCAAGTCTTCATCTTCAACACTTAGAAACCTATCAAGTAGCCATGACATGTCACCATCTCCAAATCCCTACACTTTAGTCAAAAAGGGAAAGAAAGGGGGTTAGCACAATTAAGTACTAAGTATGGAGACCATGCAAGAAAATATGCACAACAGACACTTACAAGAAATGTATGCTTTCATATCATTTTGATAAAACCTTCACTTCACAAGTATAAGAGACATAAAACAAGTCAACATTCACATATAAGACCATAGCCAACCATACACATACTCAACATATATCCATATACAACCCATGCTTACCTTTAAAGAAACACATGCCATTTCATTACCATAGGACCTCTACCTAATATAACCTTAAGACACACTTGAGTAAGACAAGAAGTGACCGCCCATACAACCTCTTCAAGCACACTTAGAGTTCCTCAAGATTACCTTAGATAAAGACATTTCCTTTACAACATATACATTAATAGGCCAACATTCTTTAAGAAACCATTTAGGAGACATTCAAGCACATAAGGGGACTTTCATATAATAGTCGTTAGACTTAGGGAACTCACTTTAGTATCTTCAAAGCCTACTCGTGCCATGTGTAGATAGCATCCCATACTACTACCTACACGTTGTAGAACCCATCCAATAACTAGAGTGCACATCCCACATGATGGGAATTGGCATAACCGACATAGACCATACTAGCTAGGTATGGAATCCAGAGTCTATCCTACTCCGTGGAGGTTGTTCTACTTGCCAAAGGTAGAACTAGTAAGCAACCCATGTAGGCACATGGTTTAGGAGATGTCCAAGGAAGTTCATTGTGCCTAATCTCATACTCAACTAGGCCACCTTCCTAACCACATCCACTCGGTGCTAGCCTTGTTTCCCATAGAGTATTCAATCACATATGTACTTAGAGAGGGTTCCTTTTCTAGTTCAACCAACTCATAGTACCTCTTCCCAAGAAAGGCCCCATTTCTTAGTCATGGCCAATCAAGGTTCATAAGGATAGCTCATTTGACTTTCTTAGATAAGGATTATCATGCCGTTCCGGCTCCATCCATCTCTAAGTCTATCATCTCACTCAAGAAGGGAACTTCGCCCTAAGGCCCATCCTTCAAGGTTATACATTTACTTAGGAAAGCTAGACTTATGAAAGGGCACCATTTCTTAGTTTTGCCGATTCAAGTCTTGGCCTAGAATTCCTCTTTTAGCATTTATAGAAAGGGCACCATTTCTTAGTTCTAGCCCACTTCACACATTCATGCTTTCAAGACTTTAAGTAACAAGGAGAGACACTTTAGTCTACCAACCAAGTCACAACATTATCATCTAAGGATGCTTCATAATCCAACATCATTTCATATATACATCATGAGAAAAATCATACTTTATATCACAATGCTATCCACTTTACATAGGATCATCACAAGATCACATAAACTCATTCACATCATACCTTCACACATATAGCTTCATATAGGACTTTACATATAGCCTCATTAATATATAATAATATAACAATACAGTAACACTCATATAATGCCCTTCATGGCCTCAATTCACAATAATACAATATTCCAACATTATGCAACAACTTCCCCAATGCCTTCATGGCTACAATTCACAATAATACCACACAAGAACAATATATAACACTTCCACCAAAGGTGGATTCAACCTACCAACAACAATCAATTCAATAAAGAGAGTTCAAGCTTTCTTACCATAATTCAAAGCCATAGCCAAAATCACCAAAAAATCCAAGCAATCACCAATACTTCACCCATAAGGCTTACCACCCTTAATTCACCCATTATCAACAATTAATCATGAATAAACATTAAACAACACAAGAGATATCAATACAATTCACTTTACACATAATTCCATCAACTTTGAATTTATAGAAATAGACCCACTTCATAAGCAAATTTAGGAGTTTAGGGAAATCATGGGTTCTTCAAGGAATTCCATATGAAATCATCTTAAAAACATTAATCAAACATTAATTCATCAATATAATGGCTTAGAAAACGTTTTGCCAATGAACCCATGCTTAGATTAGAATTTGAGATTTTTGTTCTTTGAAACATTTTTTTTTTGAAACTCTTTTGATTGGACTCCTTGAAAGAAAAATTGATCAAGGATCAAAGGTCACCATACCTCTAAGTTAAAAACCCACGAAAATTGAAGAAGAAAGAACTCGAAATCTTCAACCCTAGCTCCAACTTCTTCTTCCTTGAGTTAGAGAGAGATAGAGAGAGAAAGAACTTGGGATTTCATTTGGGAAAATAATGAGTTAAAGGAATGTTTTAAGACCCAAAACCATTTAAAATCAACCCCACATAATAAACAATTAAAACGAAATTACATAAAAACCCCTCATAGAACCTCATTATAAAGTCAACACAAAGTCATAGGCTCTTGCTTAACCTATCATTTTTCCGAGTCGTTACATATCTATTGTCTACATTTAATAAATGCTTTTTGTGATTGCGAGCTCTCTGTTATTGATAGATACAATTTGTTGGAAGAGGGATCTCTAAGTCTTGGTGATCAATGAAGTTGGCTTTTGAAACAATATTTCCTGTCTTTGAACTAATCAGCTCTTGAGACAAAGTTCAGCAGTGAATAGGGGCTATTCATCCTGTGAATAATCAACACATCTAAGGATAGACCACAAACTGCCCAGATTTTCAAAATATTCTTTGCTGATTTTTTGAGAGAAATCAAAGGATTCTTGAGAAGCAGCCTAAAAAGTGAGAAAAGTTGGCCAAAGAAGTGGTGGTATGTATATGCAACTTGACAGAATGTCCAGGTGTTTGATGAATAGTGCAAAACTAAATCTTTTATATGTTTGTTTAGAAATCTGTTAGTTGTGTTTTATTTGAGTTTTGTTGTCACAGGCGAGCCGGTAGAGTTATTACAAGCTACGGTTTTTTAATATTTTCTTTAGGGTGATTATTAAAAAATATAGTTACCAAAAAATAGAATATATTTTTCTTATGATTTTTTATGCTATGAAAGCGTGGTTAAATATGTCATTTATTGCATCTCTGCCGGCAATAACAAATGTCACAAAATATTTTTGATATTACATTTTTAAGGTGACTTTACTGCCAATAATAATTGTCATTAAATAAATGCTGCTAAAAGTGTTTACTTTTAGTGGCAATAATAAAGGTCTTTATTGGCACTCTAAACAAATGCCGCTAAAGGCTTTAGCGACATTGGATGCAATGGAAATAGACTAAATGCCGATAAATGTTTTTGTGGCAATATTTATTACCGCTAAAAGAAAATTAATTGCCGCTAAAATTCTCTTTTGGTGTAGTGAGTTCTTTTGATGAATCTTAAGTTGCAATGAAGCATTTCCATTTAGCATAAGAACACACCCTAATATAATTCTTGAAGCATCAAAATAAATCACAAACCCGTCGGACCCTTCCGGTAAAGTCAACATCGGAGCGAAGCTAAGTATATCTTTCAATTCTTGGAAAATCTTCTCACACTCTTCCGATCATAATAACTTAGCTATCTTTTGGGTCAATATTGTCAATGGAGAGGCAATCGAGGAAGACCCGTCCACGAACCTCCAATAATAACTGGTAAAACCCCAAACTTCGAATATTCAAAGGGGATAGAGGTCTAAGCCAACTCTTAACCACATCCGTCTTCTTAAGATTTACCTCAATACCCTTACCGAAAACAATGTGACCAAGGAAGCCACAGATCTCAGCCAAAACTCACATTTACTAAACTTAGCAAAAAATTGTTGGTCCTTGAAGACTTGCAACAGAATCCTCAAATGATCGGCATGTTCATCCTCACACCTTGAGTAAAACAAGATGTAATCAATAAACACAATCATGAACTTGTCTAGTGTAACAACCCAAAAATTTAGTAAGACCAAACTAAGGCCTAATGGAAACTAGTAGGTGAAACTAGAGCTGAACGAGTTTCATTTTGAGTTGTTATGGTTGAATGTTGTCCCGAGCTTAGGTTGAGAGGTTAAGGGCTTAAACGTCAAGGTACGACCCCCCAACGTACACCCTAGGGGTATTTGAGGAGGAACCTAAAGCCTAACCCCCAAGACCCTAAGAAAACCAAAAAGCTGCCAAAATGAGGGTGACATACGGATAGGGTTGACGACCCGTAGACCCATCCACGCCCTGTGGATGGCCTTCATAGGTCATGGACCTCAAAACCATACCCAGCCTCCAACCACGACTCAGCAGCACAGAGCGTGACCCCACCTACGGTCCGTAGGTGGGGGTTTCGTTGGTCACGCCTGCATGCTGTCAAAGTGGTTTAGCCAAAGGTAGGTGGTTTCACTTAATTTCTAATTTAATTATTTTATTCTAGGGACATTTTATACTTATTTAATAGACCTATATAAACTATTTTAAGTCATTAAAACACATTTTAATAGATCATAACACAAGACCCCAAATCAAAACCCAAATACTTTCCCTCCCAAAATCTTCTCTCTAGACTCCATTGAAGAACAAATGAAGGAATCAAGCTAGAGCTTCAAGAAGAGGGGTTTTTCATATGAATTTGATGGGATTCTAAGTCTAAGGTATGGATGCTTTTCATTCTTTGTTAGTTATCACCAAGATGCCCTTCAACTATGTTTTCAAATTCCCCAAATCTAGGGTTTTCAAATCTAGTCATGGGTCCTCTTCCAAAACGAATTCTATTGTTTAGTTAAGGTTTATTATGATTGATTATGATGATTTATGATTGGATTAATGGATTATTGATGGAATTTGATGAAAATCTCCCCTTGGACCCATGATTTTCCATTCTTCCTAAATTGTGAACAAGGGTATGACTTGATTGATCATGTAAGCTTGTCAATTGATTATTTTTATGTTATTATGTTTTTGAATAATTAAATCCCCCTATCTAACTTGGTAATTCTAGAAGTTAGGGTTGAATCTTGATTCTTAGCCTTGAAGGGCAAATTGAGGGTTAGATGTGAACCTTTAAGATTGATGAACTTCCTAGTGAATTGCCTTAGATTAAATCACTTTGACATGAATTTCTTATGAATGAATCATATAGACATGAATTAATTCGATTAGTTCTTATATGATGGATCATGGTTGAAGTAGTATTGAGATTTAGTTTACTTGATGGTATATGTCTATAATTGAGTAAGAATGAAACAAGTGGTTAAGTTTACCTTGAGAGTTAGGTTTACTTGATTACAATGTGAGGTGTTGCTTGAGGGTAATGCTCATAATATGAAGATAATTCCTAAGGCTTATATGGTAAAAGCTAATATGAATAAGTTAAGGATGCTTAGGCTTAAAGGAGGATGCTATTATGGAGGTTGAAGTTGTATATGGCATTATTGTGCAAAGACTTCACCCACATGATCTATAATTGGATCACATGAGTTTATGCATGAAGTGAATGGATTATTTGAGTCATAGTTGTATCCATGTTACATATGTTGAATGCTAGATGTGTTGACTCAATATGATCCTTGAATGCAATATATGTGTATTGTGTGTGCTTGTGGTATTATGTACATTCTTATGAGCACTTGAGAACGAAGTGTCGATGATGATAATGTATCTATGGTGTTGATTGAAAGGTTAGTTATCATATGCACCTTTACATACTTTTATGCATGTAATGCTCATGATAATGTTGATCCACTTGAAAGGTGTAGGTGTTTAATTATTGTGTATATTGTGGTATTGATGCAAGATCCTTCTTTCCTATACCCTTATACATGACTATGTATGATATGATATGACTATGTACGATATGATATGATTAGGTATGATATGTTATGACTATGATAGTATTGTTGTGTTGTATGAAAGGCCATTTTCATGAACACACTATGAATACGATGTGAAAGGTTTACTCACATATTGATGATTCTAAAGTGAAAGATATTCTCACTTAATGAATCTATGAGCTATTATGATATGTTGGTTTGAGTGCCTAGTGCATTCTCTTATGACCATGAACTTAAAGTAAAGACTTAATATGACTTTTAAAAGGAATTATTCTTAGCACCGAGAGGGTATGAAAGTGAGATGGAAGCTTTTACGTTAGAAAGTCCTACTTCCCATTGTATGTTATCTCATGAGATGGAAACCTTTTACGTTAGAAAGTCTGGGCTTCTATTAGTAATCTCCTTACCCCATAACTTTGTGCCCACATAGGTATATAGTTACTGGATCCACCTATAAACTATTTTGTATATTCTACCTTACGCAAGTAGGACAGCTTTTTCGGTGTGGGGGTAAGATACCGGATTCCATTTAACTCACATGGTCTATGTCGGTTAAGGCTAAATCTCCCTAAATGATAAGAATATGAATTATGATAAGAACATGGGCATGCTCTATGGTTCTTCAAGAGAGGTTCTACTTAGCATGAATGGGGGCATGTGACTTCATTCGTGTATTGCACAAGTAGGCTTTGAGAGTGGGCATGATATGTCTCTTTTATGATATGATGATTATGAGTTGAATGTATGCTTTATATGAATTATGAACATGAACTATACTTATGACTTCTTAATGAGCTTTACTTAGTGTGAGTGGGGGTATGTGACTTCACTTATACATTGCACAAGTAGACTTATAAAGGGGTTATGGGGTGGGTTCCTTATGCTATGAAGATATATGAATTATGTATGCTTGACATGGATTATGTATGAAAGGTATGTATGAATGTTAAAGTTGACTTCACTTGTTACAAGTTATGAACACGGATGACTCCTTACTTATGTATGTTGTCTATGACTATGGTAAAGTAAGATATGTATGTTGTTGGTGGCCTAAATGTGGTATTTAGCATTTGGTAGGATTATGGGATCTTACCTTTGTATTGCACTAGTGTGGCTTTGGGTTGCTTATGTGGTAGTTCTATTGTGATGAGATGATCTTGGCATTTGCCTATGTGTATGAACTATGTCTTGTGAAAATTGGGATATGTATTATGTTTATATTGGAGATTATGATTGCTATTATGAAGATATGCTTTGTGCTATGATGAATTGTATGTGAGATGCTTTATGAGTTGCATTCTCCAACTATTTCAAAGATGATGTTCAAAAATGGTATATTGCATGGTTTCAAGGAAAATGTCCCTTTTATGCATGTTTTAAGGATTTTCTTGCATGGCTTCCATACTTAGTACATTTTGTGCTAACCCATATTTCTACATTTTCTATAAGTGTAGGCTTTGGAGATATTGGATGTTATCCTCGTGGCTAGGACTCTTGTAGATCAAGGAGAAGAAGATTGGTGAGTCCTCATAGTATTCAAGGGCTCGACCACATGTCCTTTATGTCATATTTTATGTTTTAGACCTATGTAAGGGCCGTGTCCCTAAGATTATATTAAAGAGTTTCAATTCTAATGTTATAGATGGTTTGAGGTACTGTTTCATAGATTCTCTCATTTTGTAAAGACTTCAATTGTAAAGAAAAGTTTTAAATTTTATGCATTTTCCCCTATGTTCTGATGTCATGATATGCTAAGGGCTTGTATGAGATCATCGGTGTGAGTCACGACACATTTATGAGCGAAAGGCTATAGGACGTTAGGAAACTTCTCTTCTTCATTCTCTAGTAGTGCCATAGAGTTTAACTCTATAAAGTCTTTAACTCTAATTGGTGGTCTTAAAGATGTGACTACTCGAAGGGCTCTTGTTACAAGGAGCAAGGGAGAAGATGGTTGTTGAAATGCCAATTACGGCTATGTGACTAGATAGTACTTGATATGCTAGATTTAGATGTCATCCTTATGATGGAATGGTAGTTTTATTGTTATGTTCCTCTGTGATGTTAGAACCCGTATAGTCAAGTTGTTAGTCCCCGAATGAGTTTATCCGAGAGTGGAAGGGGGAAAGATCTATGCCATAGGTTTGGATTATGTTTTGTCTAAAAGTTGACCTTGAGGGTTGCATGTACCACCTAGTTAAGGTGAAGAACAAGAAGTGTAAGTGTTGACCAACTTCAAAGAGTTAGTTATCTTTTAAGATTGATCTTAAGTATGGTCGTTTTGAGTAGGGTGTTTAGATAATACCTAGGTTTGATTGATTGGTAGATTCCACCAAAGGTGATGATATGGGTTTCTTGATAGCTTTTTCCCTCAGGAAAATGAGAGATTTCCCGATGTTTAAGGCTAGAGGAAGAGAGGATAAGAAAGTTCCTCCTAATGGTTCAGGTACATGTATGATTTATTAGATTCCGGTGAAACTTGTCTTTTGTGACTTGATATGCTAGACCTTGATGTTGTCCTTAGTGTGAATGGGCTTCATAGTTGTTTCATGATATTGAGGGTAGAACCTTACTTGACCATTTTGAGTTTAGGTAGGTTGTGAAGTTTGGTGAAAAAGGGTAGTGCAATTCACCATGGTCTAGAATAACCTTGTGTGATGAATGTGGAAACTTAGAGATGGCTTGCCCCGACCTTAGAGTTGAAAGAAATGGTGCTTAGAAAAGTCCGTATAAGTTTACTCCTTGAGGAAGATGATGTTCTTGAGGGTAAAGTCATTGAGTGTCTTTGATGTCCATGATTTAGATTGGCTTGGAATACTCACCTTGAGAAATGCTTTGAGTGTGGGAAGCTTAATCCTAGTTTTGTTGGCTCATATGAAATCTTGAGTGAAGTTAGTAAGGTTGGGATGCATTGTTGATAGGCTTCTATTGATTTTGAACCCAACTTGGTAATTATGAGTTTGTGATGAGTTGGAAGATTTGATGAATAGTGGTGTATAAGTGATGCCTAGAGAATGTTGAGGGTGGTATTTTTGTAAGGGTTTTAGTTGAGGGTGCTTATTTGGGAGGCCAAGGGCCAAAGAGATGTCCCAATATCCTTATGTTTCCTTTTATTCCTCCTCTAGCTCAAGATAATAAGTCCTTCTTGACTCATTTTATGAGTTTGAAGTCTTGGATGTTAGGTGTGTCCTATGATTCCCTTGTCCTATAGAGTTACTCTTGTTAACCTTGGTAGGGTTTAGATGCATGATCATTATTCCTATATTGTTTTTAGAACCTAGTAAGGTCATAATGAGTCTTGGTAAAACTTTAGGTTTGTTTGAAAGGAGTAGTAATTGAGGTCTTAGTAAGGGGCTTACTCCCAATGAGGGGGATCATGTGCTCAGATAGCAAAATTTATGGAGAGTCTTGATATCCTCATCCATTTCTTCTATTCCTATTCTAGCTTGAAACCAAGAGTTCCTTTTTGGACTTTCTCCATGTCTAGGAGTCATGAGTATTTTTAGAAAATTTCCATGATCTCCTTATGATATGCATGTTTTTGAAAGATTCTTATTTTGTATAAAATGAATTTTTTCATGAATTACATGTTCCTCATGTTGTTGTGCATCTTAGTATGGTGATGGCATATTTAACTTCATGAGATGATCTGATGAACATGGTTTGTTAAGTTTTTGATGAAATGTCACATTGGCTCCATAATGTTGTGTTGAGCTTGCTTATAGTTGGAAAATGTAATTCTTCCTATGACTATGTGATTAATGATGTTTGTGAAGGCTCACTCCCAAGGAGGAGATGGTGTACCTAGCTAACATTGTGTTATGTGTTGTCATGACTTCTTTATATGATGCATGTTCATGTAAACTTGTGTTTGAAAGAAAATGAGTTTATGTGAATTGTCTCCCTCATGTTGTAGTTCTTTGAGTAAGAGTTGCTTATGGTACTTCATGAGAAGGTTATATGAGCATGTTTTAGTTAGGAGTTGAGAATTCCTTCTTAAATGAAATGCTTTTTGAGAAGTCATTGATTATGAGCTCCATGAGAGTATGTTGATCATGTTATGACTAGGAGAAGGTAGTTCCTCCTATGAACATGAGATATGTTGAGTTTCATGCATATTGGGTTGATAGATGTAGTTCCTACCATCTTGTGTTGCATTGAGTATGTTTGAGATGGAGTTGATGTTTCCTCCTAGTTTTGTGCATTGTTTATGATGTTGCATGCATGATGGGCTGCTAGTCTTGAGTCTTTATCCCTTAATGTGTTTAAAGTGTCATTCGAGGACGAATGTTCCTAAGGAGGGGGATAATGTAACAACCCGGAAATTTAGTAAGACCAAGCTAAGGCCTAATGGAAACTAGTAGGTGAAACTAGAGCCGAACGAGTTTCGTTTTGAGTTGTTATGGGGTTTCATGTGGTTGAATGTTGTCCCGAGCTTAGTTTGAGGGGTTTAGGGGTTAAACGTCAAGGTATGACCCCCCTAGGACCACCCTAGGGGTCTTTGAGGAGGACTATAAAGCCTAACCCCCAAGACCCCAAGAAAACCAAAAAGCTACCAAAATGAGGGTGACCTACGGATGGGGTTCACGACCCGTAGATCCATCCACTCCCCGTGGATGGCCTCCGTAGGTCATGGCCCTCAAAACCATACCCCAAACTCCAACCCCGACTCAGCATCACAGAGCGTGACCCCACCTACGGTCTGTAGGTGGGGTTTTCATAGGTCACACCTCCATGCTGTCAAAGTGGTTCAGCCAAAGGTAAGTGGTTTCAATTAATTTCTAATTTAATTATTTTAGTCTAGGGTTGTTTTATACTGATTTAATAGACCTATATAAACTATTTTAAGTCATTAAAACACATTTTAATAGATCATAACCCAAGACTCCAAATCACAACCCAAATACTTTCCATCCCAAAATCTTCTGTCTAGACTCCATGCAAATGAAGGAATCAAGCTAGAGCTTCAAGAAGAGGGATTTTTCATATGAATTTGATGGGATTCTAAGTCTAAGGTATGGATGCTTTTCATTCTTGTTTAGTTATCACCAAGAAGCTCCTTCCACTCTGTTTTCAAATTCCCCAAATCTAGGGTTTTCAAATCTAGTCATGGGTCTTCTTCCAAAACGAATTCAATTGTTTAATTAAGGTTTATTCTGATTGATTATGAAGATTTATGATTTTATTAATGGAGTATTGATGGAGTTTGATGAAATTCTCCCCTTGGAACCATGATTTCCCCTTCTTCCTAAATTGTGAACTAGGGTATGACTTGATTGATCATGTAAGATTGTCAATTGATTGTGTTTATGTTATTAAGTTGTTGAATAATGAAATTCCCCTATCTAACTTGGTAATTCTAGAAGTTAGGGTTGAATCTTGATTCTTAGCCTTGAAGGGCAAATTGAGGGTTAGATGTGAACCTTTAAGATTGATGAACTTCCTAGTGAATTGCCTTATATTAGATCACTTAGACATGAATTGATTATGAATGAATGATATAGACATGAACTAATTCGATTAGTTCTTATATGATGGATCATGGTTGAAGTGATATTGAGATTTAGTTTACTTGATGCTATATGTCTATAATTGAGTAAGAATGAAGCAAGTAGTTAAGTTTACCTTGAGAGTTAGGTTTACTTGATTACAATGTGATATGTTGCTCGAGGGAAATTCTCATAATATAAAGATAATTCCTAAGGCATAAATGATAAAAGCTATTATGAATAAGTTAAGGATGCTTAGGCTTAAATGAGGAAGCTATTATGTAGGTTGAAGTTGTATATGGCATTATTGTGCAAAGACTTCACCCACATGATCTATAATAGGATCACATGAGTTTATGCATGAAGTGAATGGATTACTTGAGTCATAGTTGTATCCATGTTACGTATGTTGAATGCTAGATGTGTTGACTCAATATGATCCTTGAATGCAATATATGTGTATTATGTGTGGTTGTGGTATTATGTACATGTTATTGAGAAGGAAGTGTCTATGATGATAATGTATCTATGGTGTTGATTAAAAGGTTAGTTCTCATATACACCTTTACATACTTTTATACATGTAATTCTTATGATCATGTTGATCCACCTGAAAGGTGGAGGTGTTAATTATTGTGTATATTATGGAATTGATGCAATATCCTTCTTTCCTATATCTCTATACATGACCATGTATGATATGATATGACTATGTAGGATCTGATATGATTATGTATGATATGTTATGACTGTGATAGTAATGTTGTGTTGTATGAAAGGCCATTCTCATGAACACACTATGAATAAGATGTGAAAGGTTTACTCATATGTTGATGATTCTAAAGTGAAAGGACATTCTCACTTAATGAATCTATGAGCTATTATGATATGTTGGTTTTAGTGTCTAGTGCATTCTCTTATGACCATGAATTTAAGCAAAGACTTAATATGACTTTTAGAGGGAATTATTCTTAGCACCGAGAGGGTATGAAAGTGAGATGGAAGATTTAACGTTAGAAAGTTCAGCTTCCCATTGTATGTTATCTCATGAGATGGAAACCTTTTACGTTAGAAAGTACGAATTTCTAGTAGCAATCTCCTTACCCCATAACTATGTGCCCACATAGGTATATAGCTTATGGATCCACCTACCAACTTTTATGTATGTTCTACCTTAGGCAAGTAGGACACCTCTTTCGGTGTGGGGTAAGATACCGGATTCCATTTAGCTCACATGGTCTATGTCGGTTAAGGCTAAATCTCCCTAAATGATAAGAGCATGGGGATGTTCTACGGTTCCTCAAGATAGGTTCCACTTAGCATGAATGGGGGTATGAGACTTCATTCATGCATTGCACAAGTAGGCTTTGAGAGTGGGCATGATATGTCTCTTTTATGATATGATGATTATGAGTTGAATGTATGCTTTATATGAATTATGAACATGAACTATACTTATGACTTCTTAATGAGCTTTACTTAGTATGAGTGGGGGTATGAGACTTCACTTATACATTGCATAAGTAGACTTATAAAGGGGTTATGGAGTTGGTTCCTTATGCTATGAAGATATATGAATTATGTATGCTTGATATGGATTATGTATGAAAGGTATGTATAAATGTTAAGGTTGACTTCACTTGTTACAAGTTATGAACATGAATGACTCCTTACTTATGTATGTTGGCTATGACTATGATGAATTAAGATATGTATGTTGTTGGTGGCCTAAATGTGATACTTAGCATTTGGTAGGATTATGGGATCTTACCTTTGTATTGCACTAGTGTGGCTTTGGGTTGCTTAAGTGGTAGTTATATTATGATGAGATGATCTTGGTATTTGACTATGTGTATGAACTGTGTCTTGTGAAGATTGGGATATGTATTTTGTTTATGTTGGAGACTATGATTGCTATTATGAAGATATGCTTTGTGCTATGATGAATTGTATGTGAGATGCTTTATGAGTTGCATTAAAAGATGATGTTCAAAAATGACATATTGCATGGTTTCAAGGAAAATGTCCCTTTTATGCATGTTTTAAGGATTTTCTTCCATGGCTTCCATACTTGGTACATTTTGTGCTAACCCATATTTCTACATTTTCTATAAGTGTAGGTTTCGGAGATATTGGATGCTATCTTCATGGCTAGGACTCTAGTAGATCAAGAAGAAGAAGATTGGCGAGTTCTCATAGTATTCGAGGGCTCGACTACATGTCCTTTATGTCTATCTTTTATGTTTTAGACTTATGTAAGGGCCGTGTCCCTAAGACTGTATTAAACAATTCCAATTCTAATGTTTTAGATGGTTTGAGACATAGTGTCATAGATTCTTTCATTTTATAAAGACTTCGATTGTAAAGAAACGTTTTAAATTTTTATGCATTTTCCCCTATTTTCTTATGTCATGATATGCTAAGGGCTTGTATGAGACCCCTTCGGGGTCAAGTACACCGGTCACGTCTAGGGTGTGCTCTCGGGTCGTGACATCTAGATAATATCTAAATACCCTATTCATCAAATCCTTAAATGTGGATGAAGCATTGGTCAAATCGAACAACATCACTAAAACTCATAATGACCATACCAAGTCCAAAATGCAATCTTCAGAATGGCATATTCCTTCACCCTCAACTGGTGATAACCCGACCGGAGGCCGATCTTAGAGAAGTAGCTCTCTCCTTGAAGTTGATCAAACAAATCATCTATCTTTGGGAGAGGATACTTTTTCTTAATTTTTACTTTGTTCAATTGTCGGTAATAAATGAACATGTGAATGGAACCATCCTTTTTACAAACAAATTAAACTGGAGCACCACACAGAGAGATACTTGGTCTGATGAAACCATTATCTAACAAGTCCTTTAATTTCTCTTTTAATTCCTTTAGTTCTGGCGGAGCCATACAGTAAATAGGAATAAAGATAGGTTGGTATCTTGGAGAAGGTCAATACCAAAGTCTATTTCCCTTAGGGGAGGAACACCGGGTAGATCATCGAAAAACACTCCCATAAACTCATTTACAAGGGGGACCGACTCAAGAGTAGGGGTTTCAAAATCTGTATCCCTAACCCAAACAAGATGGTATATGCAACCCTTAGAAATCATTTTTCTATCTTTAAGGCAAGAATCAAACTGACATTAAGGCCTAACTTCCCCCTTTTCCACTCTAGGATGGGCTTATTTGGAAATTGAAACTTGACCACTCGGGTTCTACAATCAATAGAAGCATAACAAGAATGGAGCCAATCTATACCAAGAATAACATCAAAATCTAACATATCCATCTCTACAAGATCAGCATGAGTGACTCAATGTGATAAGGAGATGGGACAACTTCTATAGACTTCTTAGCCACAATAGATTTACCAATTGGAGTAGAGACAGAAAAAAGGTCTAACAACACATCCGGATAAATATCGAACCTCATAGCCACATATGGTGTCATAAAAGACATGGTAACATTGGGATCAAGAAAAACATAAACATAAAGATGAAAGACTTTAAACATATTGGTAACAACATCGAGAGAACCCTCTTGATCATGATGAGTTTTAAGTTCATGGAATCATTTTTGTTTTGGAGCACTTGAACCCCAACCACTAAGTGAAGCTTGCCTACCATCCCTTCCTTTGTCATTTCTATATAGGAAATCCCTTAAGCAGTGACCAATCTTGCCACAACCAAAACCATTATACATGCTCATCAAGAATTTTCCCTGATATCTCTTTCCACACTTTTGGCAAGCGGGAACCGAAGGTCCATTTCCACCACCATTTCCTCCTTGAGGCTCAGAGTTAGATGATGAGTCCACAGTTTGGACTCATTTAGGGCTTTATTTTAATGAATTTAGTGTCTTCAAATGCATATTTTGTTTCAAAAACTGATGTAAATCCTTGAGTTTCAGGTATCTGGAGTTAGAGATAAAGTATGGTCACTATGGAGCAAAAAGGAACAAGGTAGCTAAAAAGAACGAAGAAAAGAAGGCCTGAGGATCTCCTAATGCATTAGGCGAGTCGCCGAATGGCCTTAACCTCGCCCAAAGATCCAGTGTGCTGAGCCCTGAAGGAAAAGATCAAGCCTGTGAGGAAAGGGAGTAGTCAGCGCATCGCCGAGAAGTTCCGCGAAGCAGTTCCCTGTCACCCAATGAATGAAAATGTGAAGATACTGAAGGTAAAAGCTGAAAGGCGATGAACCAGAACAAAGGGCGGATCACCAAGTGTATCGGTGATCCCGACTAACTGTGCTTAGTGGTCCTTCGCAGTATAAATTTTCGAAAACTATAAATACCTATTTAGTTCTGTAGCTTAGTAACAAGTTGGAGAGAATTACTGAGACTTGGAATATTTTCAGTTTTTAGTTCTTAGAGTTTTTGGGAGATTGTTCTTGAGCTTGAAGGTTTTCAACTCCTAGAAATTGGAAGTGGGCATCCAAGAATATTCATCCTAGACGTGTGTAAAGACATTTTTTATCATACCCACTTGATGGAAACACTTGTTGGTATTGATTTCTATCTCTTTTTCATGTCTAGCTAAAACCCCAATTCTTGGGGTGTGATTTTGTGAATATGGGTTAAATTTCCTGTTGGGTATTGCTTATTGTTAGTCTATTTGCTGTTTAAATGTAATTTCATTTAGTAGATGTGTTTGAACTTAATGGGATTGTAGTTGCAAATACGATTTCATCTTAGTGTTTTTGGCTTGCTCGGGAGAGAGATTGTAAAACTAAGACTACTAAATCGATAGCCAATGGTTATTGGGTCGTTGTGGGTTCAGCTCGAGAGAGTGAGGCCTAGACCTTCTCCCACATATTCAGCTCGAGAGAGTGAATGGGCTAAGGCGGAGTCTGCTCTTAAATGCTGCAACTTGGTGTTAGAGAGAAACCGAGTTGATTCCGGGTAAGTTGCTCGAGAGAGATTTTAGCCCTAATAAAGTCTAGCCTAGTTACAAATATTCAGCGATTTACTATCAATAACATTTACCCAATAGTATATTTTATCCCATATTCCTATCACACCCCAAGAATCCCATCTCCCTATCTTGCATCTTTATATTTTTGCTGTTTTTGTTCATTAGTTGAATACAAAACCCCCCATTGATAATTGACATTCGTGTCACTTTTTTTGATTTAATATGCTTTTATTCGTTAATATTTATAGCTATGATTGATTAGAACATAATTTTACTTTTCTATTAATTCTTGCAACCGCTCCCTTGGGACTCGACCCCAACCCATTCGGTTGGGTTATATTACTGCACGCGATTGTTGAAACTTGAATTGGAAGTCGTGTGTTTGATTACGTTGTTAAACGATCAAAATTACGTCGCTGTCGGGGAGTGGTGTTAGTTGAGAATTTTTAGTGAAGTAAAATTTTAGTTCTTATTAGTTGTAGTTCTACTTTCTTAATTTTTAGTTTTGTTTTGCTTGTTTGAGATTTGAAACAGAGGAGGTGAATATGTCGAGCAATACTCGCGAGCAAATGTAGTTTCGTCCATTAGAAGTAATGATGTTCAGGGATCACATTCTAACCTTCAATCTGAGACAGTAGGGGGGTTTTCCTAGTGATACTATGGCTAACCTCATGAATGAGGTTTAAATGGTGACTTGCATCGTGCCACGACGTTAACTAAGGCGCTGTTTGAGAGGCAACCCAAAACCCTTTATTGCTTTATTTTTATTTTAGAAATAATGGTGTGTTGATTTTGCAGGTTAAAATGTGGAGAGTGTTTGGAAATTGTAGGTTGGTGAGCTAAAAGGTCCAGTTAGCGCGCCCGACCTAATCCGCTGTTTGACTCAAAACATCTTCAAAGTGGAGTCTGTAAAACTCGGCGAGCCCAGGCAATTATTGGCGAGTCGCCGACCAGGTCGGCGATCTCGACGTAGACCACCGTTTGGACCCCCACATTAAATGGAGGGTCTGTAAAACTTGGTGAGGTGAGTGAACACTCGAAGTGTCACCGAGTAGGTTAGCGAGCACCACTAACATCGCCGAATGGGCGAGAACTGGATGATTTTAAAGGCCATTGGTTTTAAAGTTTCAAAACCTTCACTTTCCCTAGCTTTCAAACTTTGAGAAATCACACCTAGTTAGTATTTTCAACATTTTTGCACTCCATAAGTATTTTTGGTTGTTGATTGGTGCTCGAACCTTAGATTACATTGCTGCCTAGCGATTCAAATTTTCACTTAATCAACATTTAAGGTTGGTTTTCCAATCCACAAGTTTAATTTTGATGTTTTGAACTCTTATGCAGGTGATCTGATTTTATTGTCTTGTGCTGAGCCTCTCTGATAGAATTAAAAATGTTTGAATGCCTATTTTTAATTTGAAAACATTACCCATATTAATCTAAATATTGAAACCCCGTAATTTGGTGCATTGGATTATGTTAAATCTTGTGGGGTTATGCTCGTATGATGTGGGTCCTGTTTGAATTTGAGCAGCGCATTATTTAATTTTGTTTTCGGAGATCACGGGGTTAAGTTCGAGAAGTGGGTTGAAAATAGGCACGTTGGGTTATTTGGCGAGCTGAGTCGAGCTCGTCGAACCACTCGGCGGTTCACCTAATGTCCCCATTATTCCTTTAAATTCATGCTATACCTGTTGTTTGGCTCTGTAACTTCCGGCGAGAAGCTTGGGTTGCCGAAGAGATTTGGCGACTCGCCGACCGTTTTGGTGAGTCTGCGCGTAACTGATTTTCAATGCTTTTGTTCGAATAATTTTTAACTTTTCCTTGAAGCTTTGCAGACATGGCTAGACTGAAAGTTGCTGGGAAAATTGTGCCACCTTAAAAGATTAGAGCACTAAATTTTAAAATGAATGAAGAGAGGTCGAATATTCCAAAGAAGGGTAAGCAAGAACACCCATCTAGAGATAAAATCAAGGGCAAGAGGCCTACTCCCCGGGACACTTCTGTTCCTTCATGGGCCCGGGGACTTTTCACAGTTGTACATAGATTTTTGGCGGATACACCCGTGGAAACCCCTGATGAGTCTGCTGCTATTTTTCCTTTCGCGGTGACTATGGGCACTGATGCCCAAATCAAGACCGGTGCACCAGACACAGATGGAGCAACTGAGTATACAAGATCCCCTATTTACCTCCATCCTTGTCTTTCTTTATTTTCAATTCTTGATATTATTTTGTTTGAATTTGAGGACAAATTCTTTTATTTGTGGTGGGGTGAGGCCCACCTTTGTGTTTTGATCATCTAATTGGGTTGTCAGCCATAATGTTGTGTTGTACACTGCTTTTTGTGGATGTTTGAGCTTGTGGCTTGATGAGTCCACAATTTGGACTTATTTAGGGCTTCATTTTAATAGAATTAGTGTCCTCAAATGCATATTTTTGTCTCAATAACGGATGCAAATCCTTAAGTTTCAGGTATTTAGGGTTTGAGGCAAAGCATGGACACTACTTGGAAAAAAGGAATAAAACGGCTGAAAAAACGAAGAAAAGAAGGCATAAGGATCGTCTAATGCATTCGGCGAGTCGCCGAATGGCCCTAACTCACCTAATGTTCCAGTGTGCTTAGCCTTGAAGGAAAAGATCAAGCCAGCGATGAAAAAGAGCAGTCGGCGCTTCACCGAACAATTCCGCGAAATAGTACTATATCGCCTAATGATCCAGAATGCGAAGATGTTGAAGGCAAAAGCTGAAAGACGATGAAGCAGACCAAAGGCCGGATCGCCTAGTGCATCGGCGATCCCGACTAACTGCGCCGAGTAATCCTTCACAGCACATTTTTTGACAACTATAAATACCAGTTTGAATTTTTATCTTAGTAAGCAATTTTTAGATACAAAATTTTATTTTTCTAAGTTTCAAGTAGAGAGACTGTTCTTAGACCTTGAAGATTCAAAGGGCTTCATCACCAAGAAATTGGACTTGGGTCTTAAAGATTGTTCGCTCTTGACGTGTTTTAGGACTTAATTCTTCATACCCAATTGATGGAAACTGATATTGGTACAAATTTTTATCTATTCTATATGTCTAGCTAAAACCCAAATTCTTGGGGTGTGATTTTGTGAATATGAGTTAAATTATCTGTTGGTCTTGCTTATTGATGGTTTATTTGTTTTTTAAATGTGATTTCGTTTAGTAGTTGTGTATGAACTTAATGGAATTGTAGTTACAAGTACGATTTCATCTTTGTGTTTTTGGGTTGCTCTAGAGAGAGGTCGTAAAACTAAGACTACTAAATTGATAGTCGGTGGTATTGGGTCAACGTGGGTTTAGCTCGAAAGAGTGAATCCTAGTCCTTCTCCCACACATTCAGCTCGAGGGAGTGAATGGGCTAAGACGGAGGCTGTGCTTAATGTGGCAACTCGGTGTTCGAGAGAAACCAAGTTGATTCGGGGTAAGTTGCTCGAGAGAGAATTTACCCCCACTATAGTCTAGCCTAGTCACAAATACTCAAAAATTTACTATCATAAACATGTACCCAATAATTTAGTCTATTCCATATTCCTATCACATCCCAAGAATCCCGTCTCTCTATCTTGTTTTCTTATATTTTTACTGTTTTTGTTATTAACAGAATACAAACCCCCATTGATAATTGACGCTTGCGTCACCCCTTTTCGATTTAGTATGTTTATATTCGATAATGTCTATAACTATGACTAATTAGAACTAAATTTTATTTTTCTATTAATTCTCAAAATCGCTCCCTTGGGACTCGACCCCAACCCTCAGTTGGGTTATATTACTATTGTACGATCGTAGACACTTAAAATTGGAAGTTATGTCTTGATTACGCAAATATCAAAATGGCGCCGCTGCCGGGGAGTAGAGTTACTTGATAATTCTTAGTTATGTTGAAGTTTGTTCTTGTTAATTATAGTTGAAGTTAATTAAATTTTTAGTTTTGGTTTATGTGTTGCTATTTTGAACAGAAAAATTGAGTATATCTGCTAGCAACGGTGAACCAATGGACCACCCTCTTTTAAAAATGATGACGCTAAGGGATAACATCTTAAGTTTCAATAAATTGGAGGGTGAGTCAGTTTATGAGTTGTGGCAAAGGTTTCAAGCTCTCTTGCAGCAGTGCCCGATTCATGGAATTCCAGATAAAATTCTTCTGGAATGTCTCTATCCAAAGCTGGAAGAGGGGTTGCCTTATAAAAGTGAGGCAAACCCCACTAATGGAACTTAAGTGGGGACCCGCGTCGTGCCACGACGTTAACTAAGGCGCTGTTTGGAAGGCAACCCAAGAACCCTTATCGCTTTATTTTTTCTTTAAGAAATAATGGTGTGTTGTTTGTGTAGGTTGAAGTGGGAAAGTTGTTGAAAAATGCAGATTAGCGAACAAAAGGTCCGGTCGGCACATTGCCGAAGAGGTCGGCGACCCCGACCCAGACCGCCGTTGGACTCAAGACAATATTACATTGGAGTCTGTAAAAGTCGGCGATCCCAGGAAATTATTGGCAAATCGCCAACCAGGTCGGTGATCCTGATCTACTCCGCCGTTTGGATCCCCACATCAACTGAGGATACTGTAAAACATGGCGAGGTGAGTGACCGCTCGGTGTGTCGTCGAGTGGGTCGGCGAGCACGACTAATGTCGCCGAATGGGCGAGAACTGGATGGTTTCTTAAAAGGCCAAAGGTTTAAACTTTCACACTCTTCAGTTTTCCTCACTTTCAATCGTCACAAAATCACACCCGCACCGTAGTTTCTATTTTTTTGCAACTTTAAAGTATTTTAGTCGTTGAATTGTGTTCAGAGTAGATTACATTGCCGCCTAGCAATTCAAAAGTATTTTAATTGGAATCTAAGGTTGGTTTTCCGAACCCCGTATTTATTTTTAGCAATTTTGTAGTCAGTTGCAATGATCTTATCTTAGTGATGTGTGTTGGGCCTCTCTGATCATAATTGTTTTTGCTTATGCCTGTGAAAATCTTTCCTATAATGATTATATAGTTAAAATCCCATATTTTTGTGCCTTAAAATTAGTTAAATCTTTTGGGGTTGTGCTTGCATGTTGTTGAGTCTAGCAGGGAGAAGTCTGAGTATCCCGAGATATGGTCAAGACCAATATTGTCATGCCACCCTGAAAAAGAGCACGAGATATCACAATAAATGAAGGGGGGGAGGGGGGGTCAAATCCTCCCAAGAAGGGAAGACAAGAACCTCCACCTGGAAATAAAGGCAAGGGTAAAAGACCTATTTCTGACAGGGAGACTACTCCTCGAGGCCCCTATATTCCTTCATGGGCCCGAGGATTCTATGCAGCTGTGCATGTCTTTTTGGCAGATACACCCTTGGCAGTTTCTAGTGGGTCTGGTACTGCTATTTCTTCTGAGGCTACCCCGGGTACTGAGGCTTGAGACCAGACTGATGCACGAGACACAGATGGAGAAACTGAGTAGACAGGATCCCCTCTTTACCTCCCTTTCTATCTTACTTTATTTTAAATTTTGGATAATTTTGTTAGCATTTGAGTACAAACGCTTTTATATGTGGTGGGGTAAGGCCCACCTTTCTTATGATTTCTTTTGTGATTGATGTTTTGTTTATCTATTTGGGCCTTGTGCTAAATTTGTGTTACACTACTTTTTGGGGAAGGTTTGAACTTGTGGCTCCTTGCTTTTAATTGAAAATGATTTTTGACCCACTGCTTTTTGTGGAAGGTTTGAGCTTGTGGCTCCTTGCCTTTAATTGAAAATGATATTTGACCCTTCCGAAATTTTTTTGCGACCTCTTGTATGTGTTGAATGTGGCTGTTCTTTTCCAAATTCGAGTAACGGTTTTGATCAATAACGATGACTTGAATAGTGGTCATAATCTAACAAACATGAATGTGCGTCTATGATGAGGCCAAATGAAGTTGCATAGACAATATGTGAACTCTTTGCATCTCATTATGACTAGCCAATTATTGAATTAAGTCTCTTGTGATGATCGTTGCACACTAGCGAAAGTGTGGAGTCTTGTTTGACATTGGTGTCAATGCGTTGTGTGATGAGCTTACTTTGAACCATGCATGATAACACCTAGAATTTGCCCTGTTGGTCCGGTTGACTAAGGCTATCTCTTGATATGATCTTAGGCAACTTCAAAGAATGTGGGCCAATTTGACATATACCTCTTTTGTGGCCTACCTTGTGAGTGTGTGAACCTCTTTTGAACACCCCTTGAGCCTTACCTTTCTTTGGAAGAAAATTGATGAAAACATGACCTCCCTTAATCCACTACATATAATCCTCTTGATTTTTGGTTGATTGAATAGCCAACTTAGGGCAAAAGCCTAAGTTGGGGGTGTGGTGAAAAGAGAAGGCAAGTCAAGAAGTGCAAGAAAAGTCTCCTTTAACCCATGGTTTTGAGAAAAATGGAACCCCTCCATACAGAGAAAAGAGAGAGAAGAGAAAAGAAAAGAGTGAAAAAAAAAGAAAGAAAAAGTCATGGAATAAAGTACAAAAGAAATGGGGTTTCTGAACAATCCATGGAAAGTGAATAATGGAATGACTTATGAGCACTAAAGAAAATGATGAAAGAAGAGGAAATGATGTGTTGTGAGCACCACATTTCAAGAGAATGAAAGTCACTGAGCCTAAATGACCATACCTTTGCACTCAACCCCATTACAACCTTTGAAAAGACCTTTTTGATCTTGAGTTAGCTGAAGCAAGTGTCGATTGGAAAATACGGGCAAACCTATGGGTGAAGTCATGCAATATGTTCATCTTTGTGAGTGTGAGAATTTCATTTGATTCCGAAACTTTAAATTGTTGAACCATTGTATGTGAATATGGAATCATTCTTTGTGTGAGGACATTTGAATACTTTAGTTAAGCTTGAACTTGCATTTAAAGAAAGTATGGTGAGCCTGAGATTTTTTGATAATGGTGTGTCACAACTTGAAACTGACACATTTGATCTTCGCATGAGTAAATTGAGTCTTGTGTGTGCATTCATGATTGAGTCTTGTGTAGCACTGTTCGAGACATCCGTTTTAAACTGCCGAACTTGAGTTTTACATGAGGACAAGCAAAATTTTAAGTTGGGGTGTTGATGAGTCCATAATTTGGACTCATTTAGGGCTTCATTTTAATAGAATTAGTGTCCTCAAATGCATATTTTTGTCTCAATAACGGATGCAAATCCTTAAGTTTCAGGTATTTAGAGTTTGAGGCAAAGCATGGACACTAATTGGAAAAATACAATAAAACGGCGGAAAAGACGAAGAAAAGAAGGCATAAGGATCGTCTAATGAATTTGGCGAGTCGCCCAATGGCCTTAACCTCGCCTAATGTTCCAGTGTGCTGAGCCCTGAAGGAAAAGATCAATTCAGCGATGAAAAAGAGAAGTTGGCACTTTGCCGAACAGTTCCGCGAAACAATACTATATCGCCCAATGATCCAGAACGTGAAGATGTTGAAGGCAAAAGCTGAAAGGCGATGAAGCAGACCAAAGGGTGGATCGCCGAGTACATCGGCTGTCCCGACTAACTGCGCCGAGGGATCCTTTGCAGCACATTTTTTGACAACTACAAATACTAGTTTGAATTTTTATCTTAGTAAGAAATTTTTAGATACAACATTTTATTTTTCTAAGTTTTAAGTAGAGAGACTGTTCTTAGACCTTGAAGATTCAAAGGGTTTCATCACCAAGAAATTGGACTTGGGTCTTAAAGATTGTTCACTCTTGACGTGTTTTAGGACTTAATTCTTCATACCCAGTTGATGGAAACTGATATTGGTATAAATTTTTATCTCTTTTATATGTCTAGCTAAAACCTAAATTCTTGGGGTGTGATTTTGTGAATATGAGTTAAATTATCTGTTGGGTCTTGCTTATTTATGGTTTATTTGTTGTTTAAATGTGATTTCGTTTAGTAGTTATGTATGAAATTAATGGAATTGTAGTTGCAAGTACAATTTCATCTTAGTGTTTTAGGCTTGCTCGAGAGAGAGGTCGTAAAACTAAGACTACTAAATTGATAGTTGGTGGTATTAGGTCAACGTGGGTTTTGCTCGAGAGAGTGAATCCTAGTCCTTCTCCCACACATTCAGCTTGAGGGAGTGAATTGGCTAAGGCGGAGGCTGTTCTTAATGCGACAATTCGTTGTTCGAGAGAAACCGAGTTGATTCGGGGTAAGTTGCTCGAGAGAGAATTTACTCCCACTATAGTCTAGCCCAGTCACAAATACTCAAAAATTTACTATCAAAAACATGTACCCAATAATTTAGTCTATTCCGTATTCCTATCACATCCCAAGAATCCCGTCTCTCTATCTCATTTTCTTATATTTTTACTATTTTTGTTATTAACATAATACAAACCCTCATTGATAATTGACGCTTACGTCACCTCTTTTCGATTTAGTATGTTTATATTCGATAATGTCTATAACTATGACTAATTAGAACTAAATTTATTTTTCTATTAATTCTCATAATCGCTCCCTTGGGACTCGACCCCAACCCTCAGTTGGGTTATATTACTATTGTACGATCGTAGACACTTAAAATTGGAAGTTGTGTCTTGATTACGCAAACATTAAACTGGCGCCGCTGCCGGGGAGTGGTGTTACTTGATAATTCTTAGTTATGTTGAATTTTGTTCTTGTTAATTATTGTTGAACTTATTTAAATTTTTAGTTTTGGTTTGTGTTGCTGTTTTGAACAGAAAAATTGAGCATATCTGCTAGCAATGGTGAACCAATGGACCACCCTCTTTTAAAACTAATGATGCTAAGGGATAACATCCTAAGTTTCAATAAATTGGAGGGTGAGTCAGTTTATGAGTTGTATCAAAGGTTTAAGGCTCTCTTGCAGCAATTCCCGATTCATGGAATTCTAGATAAAATTCTTCTAGAATGTTTCTATCCAGAGCTGGAAGAGGGGTTGCCTTATAAAAGTGAGGCAAACCCCACTAATGGAACTTAAGTGGGGACCTGCGTCGTGCCACGACGTTAACTAAGGCGCTGCTTGGGAGGCAACCCAAGACCCCTTATCGCTTTCTTTTTTCTTTAAGAAATAATAGTGTGTTGTTTGTGTAGGTTGAAGTGGGAAAGTTGTTGAAAAATACAAATTAGTGAACAGAAGGTCCGGTTGGCACATTGCCGAAGAGGTCGGCGACCCCGACCCAGACCGCTGTTGGACTCAAGACAATTTTACATTGGGGTCTGTAAAAGTCGGCGAGCCCAGGAAATTATTGGGAAATCACCGACTAGGTCGGTGATCTTGATCTAATCCGCTGTTTGGATCCCCACATCAACTGAGGATCCTGTAAAATTCAGCGAGGTAAGTGACCGCTCGATGTGTCGTCGAGTCGGTCGGCGAGCACGACTGATGTCGCCAAATGGGCGAGAACTGGATGGTTTCTTAAAAGGCCAAAGGTTTAAACTTTCAAACTCTTTAGTTTTCCTCACTTTCAATCGTCACAAACTCACACCCGCACCTTAGTTTCTATATTTTTGCAACTTTAAAGTATTTTAGTCATTGATTTGTGTTCGTAGTAGATTACATTGCCGCCTAGCAATTCAAAAGTATTTTAATCGACATCTAAGGTTGGTTTTTCGAACCTCGAATTTATTTTTAGCAATTTTGTACTCATTTGCAATGATCTTATCATACTGATGTGTGTTGGGCCTATCTGATCATAATTGTTTTTGCTTATGCCAGTGAAAATCTTTCTTGTAGTGATTATATTGTTAAAATCCCATATTTTTGTGCCTTAAAATAGGTTAAATCTTGTGGGGTTGTGCTTGCATGTTGTTGAGTCTAGCAGGGAGAATTCTGAGTATCCCGAGATATGGTAAAGACCAATATTGTCATGCCACCCTGGAAAAGAGCACGGGATATCACAATAAATGCAGGGGGGTCAAATCCTTTCAAGAAGGGAAGACAAGAACCTCCACCTAGAAATAAAGGCTAGGGTAAAAGACCTATTTCCGACAGGGAGACTACTCCCCGAGGCCCCTATATTCCTTCATGGGTCCGAGGATTCTATGCAGCTGTGCATGTCTTTTTGGCAGATACACCCTTGACAACTTCTAGTGGGTCTGGAACTGCTGTTTCTTCTGAGGTGACCCCGGGTACTGAGGCCCTAGACCAGACTGATGCACGAGACACAGATTGAGAAACTGAGTAGACAGGATCCCCTCTTTACCTCCCTCTCTATCTTACTTTATTTTAAATTTTGGATAATTTTGTTTGCATTTGAGGACAATTGCTTTTATGTGTGGTGGGGTGAGGCCCACCTTTCTTATGCTTTCTTTTGTGATTAATGTTTTGTTTATCTAATTGGGCCTTGTGCTAAATTTGTGTTACACTACTTTTTGTGGACGGTTTGAGCTTGTGGCTCCTTTCTTTTGATTGAAAATGATTTTTGACCCACTACTTTTGTGGAAGGTTTGATCTTGTGGCTCCTTGCTTTTAATTGAAAATGATTTTTGACCCTTCCGAAGTTTTTTTGCCATCTCTTGTATGTGTTAAATGTGGCTGTTCTTTTGCAAATTCGAGTATCGGTTTTGATCAATAGCGATGACTTGAATAGTGCTCATAATCTAACAAACATGAATGTGTGGCTATGATGAGGCCAAATAAAGTTGCATAGACAATATGTGAACTCTTTGCATCTCATTGTGATTAGCCAATTATCGAATCGAGTCTCTTGTGATGATCGTTGCACACTAGCGAAAGTGTGGAGTCTTGTTTGACCTTGGTTCCAATGCCTTGTGTAATGAGCTTACTTTGAACCATGCATGATAACACCTAGAATTTGCCCTGTTGGTCCGGTTGACTAAGTAAGGCTATCTCTTGATATGATCTTAAGCAACTTCAAAGAGTGTGAGCCAATTTGACATATACCTCTTTTGTGGCCTATCTTGTGAGTGTGTGAACCTCTTTTGAACACCCCTTGAGCCTTACCTTTCTTTGGAAGAAACTTGATGAAAACATGACCTCCCTTAATCCACTACCTATAATCCTCTTGATTTGTGGTTGATTGAATAGCCAACTTAGGGCAAAAGCCTAAGTTGGGGGTGTGGTGAAAAGAGAAGGCAAGTCAAGAAGTGCAAGAAAAGTCTTCTTTAACCCATGGTTTTGAGAAAAATGGAACCCCTCCATACAAAGAAAAGAGAGAGAGGAGAAAAGAAAAGAATGAAAAAAAAGAAAGAAAAAGTCATGGAATAATGTACAAAAGAAATGGGGTTTCTGAATAATCCATGGAAAGTGAATAATGGAATGACTTATGAGCACTAAAGAAAATGATGAAAGAAGAGGAAATGATGTGTTGTGAGCACCACATTTCATGAGAATGAAAGTCACAGAGCCTAAATGACCATACCTTTGCACTCAACCCCATTACAACCTTTGGAAAGACCCTTTTGATCTTGAGTTAGCTGAATCTAGTGTCGATTGGAAAATACGGGCAAACCTATGGGTGAAGTCATGCATTATGTTCATCTTTGTGAGTGTGAGAATTTCATTTGATTCCGAAACTTTAAATTGTTGAACCATTGTGTGTGAATATGGAATCATTCTTTGTGTGAGAGCATTTGAACACTTTAGTTAAGCTTGAACTTGCATTTAAAAAAAGTATGGTAAGCTTGAGATTCTTTGATAATGGTGTGTCACAACTTGAAACTGACACATTTGATCTTCGCATGAGTAAATTGAGTCTTGTGTGTTCATTCATGATTGAGTCTTGTGTAGCACTATTCGAGACATCCTTTTTAAACTGCCGAACTTGAGTTTTACTTGAGGACAAACAAATTTTTAAGTTGGGGGTGTTGATGAGTCCATAATATGGACTCATTTAGGGCTTCATTTTAATAGAATTAGTGTCCTCAAATGCATATTTTGTCTCAATAACTGATGCAAATCCTTAAGTTCTAGGTATTTGGAGTTTGAGGCAAAACATGGACACTATTTGGCAAAAAGGAACAAAACGGCTGAAAAGACAAAGAAAAGAAGGCCTAAGGATCACCTAATGCATTCGGCGAGTCGCCGAATGGCCTTAACCTCGCCTAATGTTCCAGTGTACTGAGCCTTGAAGGAAAAGATCAAGTCGGCAATGAAAAGGAGCAGTCGGCAAGTTGCCAAATAGTTCCGCGAAGCAGTACTATATCGCCCAATGATACAGAACGCGAAGATGCTAAAGGGAAAAGCTAAAAGGCGATGAAGCAGACCAAAGGGCGGATCGCCGAGTGCATCGGCGATCCCGACTAACTGCGCCGAGTGATCCTTTGCCGGACATTTTTTGACAACTATAAATACTAGTTTGAATTTTTATCTTAGTAAGCAATTTTTAGATACAACATTTTATTTTTCTGAGTTTCAAGTAGAGAGACATTGTTCTTAGACCTTGAAAATTCAAAGGGTTTTATCTCCAAGAAATTGGACTAGGGTCTTAAAGATTCTTCACTCTTGACGTGTTTTAAGACTTAATTCTTCATACCCAGTTGATGGAAATTGATATTGGCATAAATGTTTATCTCTTCTATATGTCTAGCTAAAACCCCAATTCTTGGGGTGTGATTTTGTGAATATGGGTTAAATTATCTGTTGGATCTTGCTTATTGATGGTTTATTTGTTGTTTAAATGTGATTTTGTTTAGTAGTTGTGTATGAACTTAATGGAATTGTAGTTGCAAATATGATTTCATCTTAGTGTTTTTGGCTTGGTCGAGAGAGAGGTCATAAAACTAAGACTACTAAATTGATAGGCGGTGGTATTGGGTCGACATCGGTTCAGCTCGAGAGAGTGAATCCTAGTACTTATCGCACGCATTCAGCTTGAGATAGTGAATGGGCTAAGGTGAAGGCTGTGCTTAATGCGACAACTCGGTGTTCAAGAGAAACCAAGTTGATTCGGGGTAAGTTGCTCGAGAGAGAATTTACCTCCACTATAGTCTAGCCTAGTCACAAATACTCAAAAATTTACTATCAAAAGCATGTACCCGATAATTTAGTCTATCCCGTATTCCTATCACATCCCAAGAATCCCGTCTCTCTATCTTGTTTTCTTATATTTTTACTGTTTTTGTTATTAGCAGAATACAAACCCCATTGATAATTGACGCTTGCGTCACCCCTTTTAGATTTAGCATGTTTATATTCGATAATGTCTATAACTATGACTAATTAGAGCTAAATTTTATTTTTCTATTAATTCTCAAAATCGCTCCCTTGGGTCTCGACCCCAACCCATTCAGTTGGGTTATATTACTATTGTACGATCGTAGACACTTGAATTGGAAGTTGTTTCTTGATTACGCAAACATATGGCTCCTTATGCTTTAATTGTATATGATTTTTGACCCTTCCAAATTTTTCGCCCACTCTTGTATGAACTTGAATGTGGATGTTCTTTTGCAAATTTGAGTCTCGATTTTGATTAATATCAATGACTCAAATAGTGCTCATAATCGAATGAACATGAATATGTGGCTACGATGAGACCAATTTAAGTTGCATAGACAATATGTGAACTCTTTGCATCTCATTTTGATTAGCCAATTATCGAATTGAGTCTCTTGTGATGAACGTTTCACACTAGAGAAAGTGTGGAGTCTTGTTTGACTTTGGTGTCAATGCCTTGTGTGATGAGCTTACTGTGAACCATGCATGATAACACCTAGACTTTGCCCCATTGGTCCGGTCGATTAAGCAAGGCTATCTCTTGATATGATCTAAGGCAACTTCGAAGAGTGTAAGCCACTTTGACATATACCTCTTTTGTGGCCTACCTTCTGAGTGTGTGTGAACCAGTTTTGAACACCGCTTGAGCCTTACCTTTCTTTGGAAGAAACTTGATGAAAACATGAACTCTCTTAATCCACTACCTATAATCCTCTTGATTTGTGGTTGATTGAATAGCCAACTTAGGCCAAAAGCCTAAGTTGGGGGTGTGGTGAAAAGAAAAGGACAAGTCAAGAAGTGCAAGGAAAGTCTCCTTTAACCCATGGTCTTGAGTAAATTGAAACCCCTCCATACAAAAAAAAAAAAAGAGAAGAAAAGAATGAAAAAGAAAAAGTCGTGGAATAAACTACAAAAGAAATGGGTTTTCCGAACAATCCATGGAAAGTGAATAATGGGATGACTTATGAGCACTAAAGAAAATGATGAAAGAAGAGGAAAGGAAGTATTGTGAGCACCACATTTAATGAGGATAAAAGTCACTGAGCCTAAATGACCATACATTTGCACTCAGCCCCATTACAAGCCTTGAAATGACCTTTTTGATCTTGAGTGAGCTGAAGCAAATGTTGATTGGAAAATACGGGCAAACCTATGGGTTAAAGCATGCATTATGTTTATTTTTGTGAGTGTGAGCGTTGCATTTGATTTAAGAACTTTAAATGATTAAACCATTGTGTGAGAAAATGGAATCATTCTTTTGTGTGAGGGCATTTGAATACCTTTGTTTAGCTTGAACTTGCATTTGAAGCAAGTATAGTGAGATTGAGAATCTTTGATAATGGTGTGTCACAACTTGAGTATTTGAGTATACAATTGATCCTTGTATAAGTAAGTTGAGTCTTGTTGTGTACATTCATGATTGAGTCTTGTGTAGCACTGTTTGATACATCCTTTTTGAACTGCTGAACTTGAGTTTTACTTGAGGACAAGCAAAAGTTTAAGTTGGGGGTGTTGATGAGTCCATAATTTTGATTCATTTAGTGCTTTATTTTAATGAATTTAGTGTCCTTAAATGCATATTTTGTCTAAAAAACTGATGTTAATCCTTGAGTTTCAGGTATTTGGAGTTAGAGACAATGCATGGTCACTATGGAGCAAAAACGAACAAGGCAGCAGAAAAAAACGAAGAAAAAAAGGCCTGAGGATCTCCTAATGCAGTAGGTGAGTTGCCAAATGGCCTTAAACTCACCCAATGTTCCAGTGTGCTAAGCCCTGAAGGAAAAGATCAAGTCTCTGAGGAAAGGGAGCAGTCGGTGCATCACCGAGTAATTTTACGAAGCAGTTCCCTGTCGCCCAATGAATCAAAATGCGAATTTGCTGAAGGCAAAAGCTGAAAGGCGATGAATCAGACCAAAGGGCGGATCACCGAGTGTATCGACAATCCCTACTAACTGCGCCGAAGTGTCCTTCGCAGCACAAATTTTCAAAAACTATAAATACCTATTTAATTTTGTAGCTTAGTATCAAGTTAGAGAGAATTACTGAGACTTAGAATATTTTCAGTTTTTAGTTCTTAGAGTTTTTGGGAGACATTGTTCTTGAGGTTGAAGGTTTTCAACTCAAAGAAATTGGAAGTGGGTATCCAAGAATCTTTATCCTAGAAGTGTTTAAAGACATTTTCTATCGTACCCACATGATGGAAAAACTTGTTGGTATTGATTTCTATCTCCTTTTCATGTCTAGCTTAAACCCCAATTCTTGGGGTGTGATTTTGTGAATACGGGTTAAATTTCCTATTGGGTATTTCTTATTGTTAGTCTATTTGCTGTTTAAATGTGATTTTGTTTAGTAGTTGTGTTTGAACTTAATAGGGTTAGTCTATTTGCTGTTTAAATGTGATTTCATTTAGTAGTTGTGTTTGAACTTAATAGGATTGTAGTTGAAAGTATGATTTCATCTTACTGTTTTTGGCTTGCTCGAGAGAGAGATTTTAAAACTAAGACTACTAAATCGATAGCCAGTGGTTATTGGGTCGTCGTGGGTTCAGCTCGAGAGAGTGAATCCTAGACCTTCTCCCACACATTCTGCTCGAGAGAGTGAATGGGCTACAGTGGAGGCTGCTCTTAAATGCTGCAACACAGTGTTCAAGAGAAATCGAGTTGATTCGGGGTAAGTTGCTCGAGAGAGATTTTAGCCCTAATAAAGTCTAGCCTAGTTACAAATATTTAGCGATTTATATTAGTTGAATACAAAACCCCCCATTGATAATTGACATTCGTGTCACTTTTTTAATTCAATATGCTTTTATTCGTTAATGTTTATAGCTATGATTGATTAGAACATAATTTTACTTTTCTATTAATTCTTGCAACCGCTCCCTTGGGACTCGACCCCAACCCATTCGGTTGGGTTATATTACTGCACGCGATTGTTGACACCTGAATTGGAAGTCATTTCTTTGATTACGTCATTAAATAATCATTAAACGCTCTTTCTTTGTTGAACTTAGGAGCTTAAGAAATGGAGGAACCTTGACCAAAAATCATTTGTCGAAACCTAGAACGAACATATCCATCAGGCCTTGAATGTGAAAAGTCACCACACCAGTCTTTTCTCACTTTGCCTCCTTTGGCCTTTCCTTAATCTTTCCTTTTTCAATTTGTTGAGAAAGAATCATTAGAAGAGAAATGTCTATTTCATTGATGATCATGGCGGTACAACATTCTTTAACCATTATCTCAGACCTTCCCGAAACAAACTTGCTCATCCTTACTGTAGGATCGGCAAGCATAGTAGGAGCATATCTAGACAATTGCATGAACTTCAAGGCATTCTGCTTCACACTAATATTTCTTTGATGAAGGTTGATGAATTAAAGTACCTTTGCCTCCCTCATCTCAAGGGGAACGAACCTATCAAGGAAAGCAACCTTAAAGTTTTCACAATCAAGAGGACCCGCATCAATCACCCTCTCTTCCTTCCATTGGTTGACCCAAATTTGAGCAACGCCTTTAAGTTGATAAGCGGCCAATTCTATCTTTTCCACTAGCGTCACACCTATGATCATTAAGACCTTGTATATTTCATCAATGAACTCTTAAGGATCTTTCTTAACCTTGTAACCATGAAACTCCAAGGGATTCATTCTAGTGAAGTCCCTTACTCTTGTTGCCACCGTACCCACATTTGGGTTCACAGAGACTAGAACCTCCCTATTGGCTTGAGCCAACACTTGAAAATCAGCTTAAAAACTCCACATTAGCCACTTGTTCAGCCAAAGGGTCGACCAGAACCTGAGGAACTTCTTGAAGAGCTTGAGGATCTTCTCATTCCACATTCTCATTCTCATTCCTCCTAACATAAGCTCTTCGAGGGGACATATCCTAAAAAGGATCGAATAAGGATTAGGAGAGAGACATATAGAGTTGCACTCTATCACACGACTTTAGAATGATGAAAGAAGTGAAATTTCTTTAACATCTTATATCCTTCTATTCATAAATGTGGCGCGCTTCACATTTATGAACAAGACTCTACTCGATATGGCTTATGATACATCCTAGGATCTTTCTAAACATTTTGCTCTAAATACAAAGTTTGTCACAACCCACAGTACACCCTAGGCGTAACATGGTGTATAGGACCCCGAGAGGCCCTACAAAAGTCACTTGGCATTTATCATACAAGATAATAGAAGCAAAGACATCAAAAGATAGAATTTTATATATCAAAAGAATTTGCCAAAGCAGAAGTCTAACAGAAGTCTCAAACCAATGTAATATATCATAAGGAAACTGATTGGGTGATACGCCCAGATTACACTCCCTAAAGAAGTATAAGAGGTCATTGTCAAATACAGAACCTAACAGAGGTTAGGATCGTTCCTACAAGGAATATGTTCTAGACTTGGGCTAATTTAATGTTTATTGTACTTTTAGTCAGATTAATTTCGTAAAAGGAGGGATTTGTAAGCAAAGTAATTAAATGATTGATTTGTTGTAACAATTAACAAGTAAGCAAAATTCACAATTTGTAATATCAATATGAGATGAAAGTAGGGCATAAATGTTCCCCACAAGTTCTTAAAACAATAATCCTAATAATAGTAACTCTCTCCTAGTGTTAACATGCAAGGTTGGTAAGTTAGGTATATCTTAAGTGATTGGTCTTCCAAGTATGGAATTTCACCACGCAACTTGGTCGATCTGCGGGTGTATGCTTTACTAACCCTTACCCTTAACCCAAGATTAGCCCTCGTAGTAGGTGGGTCAGACTATTAGATAACAAATTATCATGCTAAATCTCTGTTGTTCAATCCCTTTCTAATTCATTACTTCCTTGGTTGTGCAAGTAGAAATAAGGTGAGTTCTAACGTTGAGCACTGTTAAAAAACATTCAAAACGAATGAATTAACAATATATGCAGAAACACTAGTTTAGTATTACTTTATTATTAGTTTTACGTTGTTAATTACTCATGGTTCTGATGAGTCCACAATTTGGACTCATTTAGGGCTTTATTTTAATAGATTTACTGTCCTTAAATGCATATTTTGTGCAAATATTTGATGTATATCCTTGATTTTCATGTATTTGGATTGAGGAACAAAGCATGGACACTAATGAGCACAAATAAATAAGGCAGTTGAAAGAACGAAGAAAACAAGGCTTGATGATCGCCTAACCCTGTGGGCGAGTCACCGAATGACCATGATCTCACCTAAAGTTCCAGTGTGCCAAGTCCTGAAGGAGAAAATCAAGTTAGCGACAGAGAGGAGCAGTCGGCGAATCACCGAACGGTTCCTTGATGCAGTGCTAGATTATCCAAAGTTGCAGAACTTGAAGATGCTGAAGGCCAAAGCAAAAAGGCGATGGAATTTACCAAAGGGCAGATCGCCGAGTGGATCGACGATCCCGACTTATTGCGCTGAATGGTCCTTCGCAGCATATTTTTGGCGACTATAAATATATTTTTAAATTCTTAGTTTAGTATTAGTTTTCATAGTATCTAATTTTATCATTCTGTTTTAGAACTCTGAGTTTGGAGACAATATTTTCCTTAGCTTTGAAGATTTGAAGATTTCCATTTTTGAGGAATTGGAAGTGGGTCTTTGAGATTCTTCAATCTTGACCTTTGTAAAGACGAAATTAATAATACCCAGTTGATGTAAACACAACTTGGTAACGATTTTTATGTTTTTATGATGTCTAGCTATAATCTCAATTCTTGGGGTGTGAATATGTGATTATCGGTTGATTTAGCTACAGGGTATTGTTAATTGATAGTTTAAATGCTGTTTAAAAGTGATTTCAATCAGTAATGTGGTTTAATATAATGGGTTGTTGTTACAAATGCAACTCTAACTTCGTGTTTTTGGGTTGCTCGAGAGAGAGGTTTTAAAGCCAAGATTACTGATTTGATGGTCTGTGGGTATTGCATTGTCATGGATTCAGCTCGAGAGAGTGAATCCTAAATCCTTTTCCACATATTCAGCTCGAGAGAGTGAAGACGTACCAGTCCCTGTGGGATTGAACCTCAATTTACATAGTTGGGTTATAAATAACGATTGTTGACACTTAGTATTGGAAGAAGTGTCCTGATACGTGAAATCAAAATGGCGCCGCTGGCGGGGAGTGGTGTTGTTTAAGATTATTTAGTTAAGTTGAATTTTGTTCTTGGTAGTCATAGCTAAACTTACTTACTTTTATTTTTGGTTTGTATGTTGCTGTTTTGAGCAGCATAAAAGAGCATGTCTTGTAGCAATGGTGACCAAATGAACCTCTCTCCTTTAAGAATGATAATTCTTAGGGATAACATCCTAAGTTTCAGGCATATAAAGGGTGAGTCAATCCATGAGCTGTGGCTGAGATTTAAGTTATTACTATTGCAATGCCCATCACATGGAACTTTCGATAACATGCTATTGGACTGCTTCTATAGAGGTCTTGGTCTGGAAAACAGAAGAGTGACTGACCAAATGTCTCCAGGGAGACTCTCACGACTACCCTATGCAATAGCAGCCCAGCTCCTTGATCACATGGCCAAGACCAACAAGGAGACTGAGAAGGACCTGATCTTGGCCACACTGTTAACTCAGGTGGATCTACTGGCCAAAAAGATCTTGGAATTGGAAGCACCGAACAAAAAGAAAGACCAGTACATTCCCCCTCATGAGCGTATCAAGCCCAAGGTGTACGAGGGTGGACAAATAGAAGAGACACTCTCTCTGATTCTTCACAAAGTCGAAGATCACGACAAAGTGTTGAATTAGATAAAAGAGAATGTCTCACTACTGAATGAGATGACTTCTTCCTATTTAATATCTGTTCAGCTGCTAGAGACCCAAATAGGTCATGTGTTGTCTCGCCTCTATCTCACGAATCAAGATTGAGAGTGGAAATGGTGCTACAACATTAATTAAGGCGCTTCTTGGGAGGCAACCCAAGTGTTTATCATTTTATTTTCTTTCTTTTTAAGTTTGAAATAATGGTGTTTTGATTGTGCAGATCAAAGTGTGGAAGGTGTTTGAAAGGTGCAGGTTGTCGCGCTAATAGTCCAGTCGGTGACTCACCGAAGAGGTCGGCGAGCCCGACTTAGACCACCGTTGGACTCAAGACAATTTTAAATAGGAGTCTGTAAAACTCGGCGAGCCCAGGAGCATCTTGGTGAATAACCGACCAGGTCAGCGATCACGATCTAGTCTATTGTTTGGACCCCCACATTAACTGGAGGTCTTGTAAACCTCGACGAGGTAAGTGCCCACTCGGCATGTCACCAAATGGGTCGGTGAGCAAAACTAATGTCGCCGAATGGGCGAGAACTGAATGGTTTTTAAAGTCCAAAGGTTTAAACTTTCAAACTCTTTCACTTTCCCTCACCTTTAATCTTGCCAAACTCACACCCACACAATATTATCTATAATTCTTGCATTTTTATCGCATTTTGGTTGTCGAATTTGTGTTCGGAGTAGATTTCTCTGCCGCCTAGCATTTCAACTTATTTAATCGGCATATTAGGTTGATTTTCCGAACCCCAACTTCATTTTTAGTATTTTGTACTCTTATGCAATTGAATTTTATTTTAGTGATGTGTGCTGGGCCTCTCTGATCGTAATTTTAATTATGTGTGCCTGTGTTAACTTGAATATCGTGCCATAAATGCCTATAATGCTTATTTTGTGATATTTTGTGCTTTAAAATTGATTAAAATATGTGGGGTTGTGCTTGCATGTTGTTGGGTGTAGTTGGGTGAAGTCTAAGTAGCCCGCATTTGTGCCAAATGACGTATTTTGCCCAATGATGGAGCGGTTGACGTCAATCTTAAGGGCAAAAGACGTCAAATGGCCAAATTTTGCCAAACTAGGAGAAGTCTGAATTTCCCAAGGGCATGGGAGTAATGGGTCTTAGTTTACTATGATGGGTGCATATTTTGATTTTTGTTTTAGGGGGTTGCGGGGTTGAATTTGGGATGTTGGGTTAAAAGTAGGCACGTTAGGTCGTTTGGGGAGTTGGGTCGAGCTCGCTGAACCACTCACCGATTCGCCAAAGTTCCCCATATCACCTTTAATTTCATGCTAAATGTGAAGTTTGGTTCTGTAACTTTATGTGAGAATCGTGACGTCACTGAAGGCACTTGGCGACTCACCGAAAGTCCTCCTTAATCGCTCGTTGTCTGCGCTCCTGACCCTTAATTGCACTGTAACTTTCGGTGGGCTAATCTTTGCTCACCGAATGCTGTTGGCGGTTCACCGAAAGGCCCTTCCATCGCTGACATGCAAAAGTTTTCTGAGATTTTTGAGCCAATTCTTTCAGCGAGATCGATCTAACTCGCCAAAGAGATTCGGCGACTCGCCGATCTGTTTGCAACTACTTTTCTGTGCATTTGACTGAGCTGTTTCTAAATTTTCTTGATGTTTTGTAGATATGGCAAGGACAAATCTGGACATACCACTCCGAAAAAGAGCACGGGCCATTACTATAAATGAAAGAGGAACTAACCCTTCCAAAAAGGGAAGGCAAGAGCCTCCAAAATGAGGCAAGGGAAAAGGTAAAAGACCCGTATCTGAGGCTCTGGAGCATAAATCCGTTAGTGAGGGTCCCCATACAACATTCTTTGAGACAGAGGACGACCAACCCCTATAGTCCTGGCAGGCTGAGATCCATGCTAGATCTCGCCTGGACTCAGCTAGAGTCCGTCCAGTATCCATACCAGCAGATTCAGTGCCAACTCTGGCACCTCCTGTGGCTCCAGTGCCACAAATAGATCCTCCTCCCCAACTCTTAAATAGATTAAAAGCTGACGGGCTGCGAACTATCCTCGAGGAGAAAGTTATTATCTATAGAGGGCCTTGAGGGCAGGTAGTCCATTGTGAGGGACACCCTCCACTTCCACCGGTTTGAGCAGTTCACTAGGCCAAGAGGTCCCTATATTCCTTCGTGGGTTCGGGAGTTCTATATAGCGTATGGTGACTTGGTCCCGAAGATCAAGAACAAGGCTAGCGAGTTTCGACCGGTTAAGTTAGTCAGGGTTTGGGGAAAGAAAGTTGGATGAAATAGCGAGTACATCAATAACGTACTTGACAAGGGATATGACTTACACTACCCCAACTTGGCTACCAATACAACATCATTGGATGAGCTCAAGGGCTGGCTGGCGCCCCTCATCTCAAACTCCACCTCGAGGTGGATAGAGTCAAGAGTCCCGATAGAAAAGAGGGACTTGAGTGTAGCTTGCACATTATTGGTTTGAATTCATCAGCAGCTCTATTATGCCTTCCCATAATGAGTACGTTCTCCGTCATCCTAAGGAGGCCTGCCTTGGGTCGATTATTTCGACGAAGAGCATTGACATGGGGCTAATTATTGAGGAAAATAGAGCGATGAGGGCCAAGCAGAGGCATACTTCTCTTCCATTCCCAGTCTTGATCACGGAGTTATGCCGGCGTGCTGGAGTTCCCCAGGATGATATGAGAGATATTGAAGTTACCCCTTCTTCCTCCACTGACATCCGGAGTATTGAGGCCGAGTACACACGAGAAAAGGCCGACAGGAGGAGAGAAGCTCCGGTGGATACATCCCCGTAGGTCGACATTGATTTTATACCTGTAAAGGCATTTTTGCCTACTCCAACCTCCAGGCCTTTAGGTACATCAGTTCCGACTTCTTCTTCTTCACAGGCTCCAGGTACATCTACCTCTTCCCAGCCCATCAAGATCACTCAGGCTATGATCCTGAAGATGTGGCACCTAACTCATTCATCTGATGTGAGGGCGACCAGACTAGAGAGATCTATCTCGTGGATGACTGAGGCTGCCATCTTAGCTACACTTACCCCCTTCAAACTTCCATTGACATTCTAACTACGAGAGTTCAGGCTTTTGAGAGCAGACAGGGGGAGACCTCCGAGGTTACGACTTTAAAAGCCGAAGTAGCAGATTTGAGGAAGGACGTAGCCTATGTAAAGTCTACTGACTTCTCTTCATTTCAAGATACTAATGATGATGTGGATGCTCTTGAGACATCAGAGATTCCTCTGGCTACTACCGGAGATGTACTGTCACGACCCAAGCCTAGGGCCTAGACGTGACATGGCGAATGAGGAACCCGAAGGAACCCCAAACAAGCCTCTCAAACTTGTCATCACACTTCATCGGTCGCGAAAGTACATTCAACATTTATTTAACGGGAAATAGGGACTAAGGGCAAACCATTTCAAAATGACATCATAGAACAAGAGTCAAGCTCATTTACAAAATACTTGTCCAACGCACACCTCTACATACATAGATAGGACGGGGCCATGACATACTACCGGCTCCCCTCATAGTCAAAATACAATTGCAAGCTAAAGTCTCAAAACATAGGAGTAGGAAACATAACATAGCCCTCGAATCATTGAGGACTCACCAACAACTTGGATAAGCACCGTACTAGCCACGTGAATGGAGAGAAGGATCAAGAGTAGCTCCGGTCCCTACATGGTGACATCATGTAGGCAAAATATGCGTTAGTACTTGGAATGTACTAAGTATGCGGGGTGCAACATAATAATAGACAAGGACACAATCGAAATACAAGAAATAGTTTCATAGGCATTAAGAATAACAATATGAGGATGCATGATCAAAGTGAAGTCAAAACATGTTTAAGTAAATCTATACTAATAGTAGATATCATATGTGTATGCATAATCCAACCTATCTATAACCTCAACTTAGGATGGGGGATGCTGGTCACACCCCAAGCATCCTAGGTGATGAGATATAAACCTCTCACATGGTTGATGTTGGTCACACCCCAAGCATCCTAGGTGGTGAGATATAAACCTCTCACATGGTTGACGTTGGTCACACCCCAAGCATCCTAGGTGGTGAGATATAAACCTCTCACATGGTTGTCCGGTTCTTTTCCCCCGGACCGGGCATGGTCATGCAACTCTTTATATAGGAAATTCCCATTAGGCTCTAATGCAATCTCACGTATGGAATGAACATATACACAAGCTTAGTTTGTCATCAACACATCTCTGGGTTTCCATACATCTCATAACTCAAGCTTTAAAGCATCGATTCATCAATTCTCCATAGTTGGACATTTTGTCAAACACCTTGAAGGCATGTAATGTAATCAAAGAGCATGGAAAATAGGGTAGTAATTATGGAGCCAAACCAGTGAACAACCTACAATAACACCTTTTTAACACCCACAATACCACATGAAAATCTCCACATCTATTCCAAATTTAGGTTCAAGTTCTAGAGTCACAACATGCTCAAAACAATCACTTTTCATGTTTAAAATTTATTGTGCAGGAAATTATTACAAAGAACAAGACTAATTTATGAATCTTAACTTAAACCATGAATTAGTGAGTAAAATAGAGTCTAGGCACTATGGGTGGAAGGACCAATGAGTTCAACACCACATACCTTGAGTTTTTATGAAGGTCTTGAGAGTGTCTTCAATGGAAGCTTGGAACTTGGAGCAAGAGTCTCTTCAATCTTGAGGAAGGTTTTGGATTAGGGTTCTTGAGAGAACTTGAGAGAAAATGTGTCTATGTATGGGAGAGGTGTTTTGGGAAATGTTTTAGAGATGAGAATTGAACTAATGGTATATAGGAAATAACATATGCCCTTTGGAAAAATGGTCCAACACTTAGAAAAAAAAATGAGGCGGGTGAACATTAAAAACGCTCATTGGAAATTTGGCTTTCCTGCCGGACAGATTTTACGAAAATGGGAATAACTTCTTCATCCGAACTCCGAATGAGGTGAAACGAAGTGCGTTAGGTAGCTAACTCAAAGGGCTTTCCATGGATATATTATTGGTCATCCAATAATTTGTGTTCTAGGAGATATGACCCTCCAAAGTAGACCCTCAAAAAAGGCTTCACTTGGAAATTTCGGATTTTGATACGGTTTCTCTAAAATTTGGGTTATACCCATTTCCCACTCAATTTGACCCCCTAAACAAGAATATGAAGTCGGATTTTCGAAAAACGAAACGAATTTTTTTATATATAGCTAAACAAGTTTCCGGTAACTTTCGAAGCACATTTTTAAGAACTTTTTGGGTCATTTCAATATCTCCCCCTTGGGAACATTCGTCCCCGAATGTGGAAGAGACGTACAAGGCAAGACTTAGTAAGAACATATCAGCCCCAACATGAATGCAAAAATTTTATTTAAACATCACTTCAAGATTTCAAAACTTAGTGTAAAGCATCCATAACTCATCAATTTAAACATATATGCACATTAATGATTCAGGGGCTGAAATGTAAGACTCAATGGAGTACAAAGGACTTGATTTAATACCTTAGGCTTGAGTGAGTTGAATAGATAAGGATAACGTCTTTGCATGTCCGCTTCGGCCTCCCAAGTAGCACTCTCCACTTGTTGATTTCTCCAAAGCACCTTAACGGACGCCACTTCTTTGTTCCTCAACCTTTTAACTTGTCTATCTAAGATCTGAACCGGGACTTCTTCATACGTCAAATTATCTTCTACAACACCCACAACCTCAAGAGGTACAATAGCGTTAGGATCACCAACACATTTCCTCAACATCGATACATGGAATACCGGATGAACTAATTCCATCTCCTTGGGCAACCCCAACTCATAGGCTACTTTACCAACCCTTCTTATTATCTCATAAGGACCGACATACCTAGGACTTAATTTCCCCTTCTTACCAAAACGAAGCACACCTTTCATTGGAGAAACTTTCAAATAAACCCAATCACCCACTTTGAATTCAAGATCCCGTCTCCTCACATCGGCATAAGACTTTTGATGACTTTGGGCTGTTTTCAACCTCTCCCTAATCATCCTTACCTTCTCAAGAGCATCCATGACCAGATCCGGACCCAACAAGGCCACCTCTCCAACTTCAAACCACCCAACCGGTGACCTACACCGTCTACCATAAAGTGCCTCAAAAGGAGCCATACCGATACTAGAATGATAACTATTGTTGTATGCAAATTCAATCAAAGGAAGATGATCATCCCAACTACCTTTCAACTCCAATACACAAGCTCTAAGCATATCCTCCAAGGTTTGAATTGTTCTTTCGGCTTGGCCATCCGTTTGAGGGTGGAAGGTCCGTGCTAAACTTTACCTTTGTACCAAGACCCCTTTGGAATGACTTCCACAAGTGAGAAGTGAATTGGGCACCACGATCCGAGATGATAGACAAAGGAATCCCATGCAACCTTACCAATTCATGAATGTACAACTTGGCATACTTTTCAGCCCCGTAAGTAGTTTTAACCGGTAGGAAATGAGCCGACTTTGTCATCCGATCAACCACCACCCAAACCGAATCAAAGCCTCTTCTAGCCTTGGGTAAGCCCACTACAAAATCCATGTTGATTTCTTCCCACTTCCAAGTAGGTATCTCAATGTCTTGAGTTAGGCCACCCGGCCTTTGATGTTCGGCCTTGACTTGTTGACAACTATGGCAACCCGAAACAAATTTTGTAATGTCCTTCTTCATACCGCCCCACCAATACACATCCCTCAAGTCTCTATACATCTTTGTTGACCCCGGATGAATAGAATAAAAAGAATTATGAGCCTCATCAAGGATTCTTTCCCTCACACCATCCACACAAGGAACACATAATCTACCTTGGTACCAAAGGGCACCATCTCCCCCTTGGGAGAAAACCTCCACCTTACCACTACTCACCGAAGCCTTTAATTCTACCAAAGAAGGATCAAGATCTTGCTTGACTATCACCTCATCAACCAAGGAAGACCTTGAACCATCAACAACAACTACTCCTCCACTATCCACCCCTTCTAACCTAACTCCCAATTTGGCCAACCGATGGACCTCCTTAGCCAACTCTTTACTACCTTCCTCCACATGAGCCAAGCTACCCATGGACACTCTACTCAATGCATCCGCCACCACATTAGCTTTCCCCGGATGATAGTGAACACTCATATCATAATCCTTAAGGAATTCTAACCACCTCCTTTGTCTCAAGTTAAGATCTTTTTGCGTGAACACATATTGGAGATTCTTATGGTCGGTGAAGATATCAACATGCACCCCATACAAATAATGACGCCAAATCTTTAAAGCAAAAACCACGGCGGCCAATTCAAGATCATGGGTTGGGTAATTTTTTTCATGAACCTTAAGTTGCCTAGAAGCATAGGCTATAACCTTACCACTTTGCATCAACACACAACCCAAACCAATACGGGAAGCATCACAATAAACAACAAAACCTTCTAACCCATCCGGAAGTGACAAAATAGGAGCGGACACAAGCCTTTCTTTCAAAGTTTGGAAGCTTTCCTCACACTCATCCGACCACACAAATTTAGCCTTCTTTTGAGTCAACTTAGTCATAGGAGAAGCAAGAGAAGAAAACCCTTCCACAAATCTCCTATAATAACCCGCTAAACCCAAGAAACTCCTTATATCCGACGGGGTCAAAGGTCTAGGCCAATTCCTAATAACATCGGTCTTCTTAGGATCCACCTTAATACCATCCCCCGACACCACATGGCCTAGGAAAGCAACTTCTTCAACCAAAACTCACACTTTTCATATTTAGCGTACAACTTCTCTTCCCTCAATCTTTGGAGTACAACCCTCAAGTGACCCTTGTGCTCTTCCTCACCCCGAGAATAGATCAAGATGTCATCTATAAACACCACCACAAAAGAATCAAGGTAGGGTTTGAAAACCCTATTCATCAAATCCATAAAGAGAGCCGGAGCATTAGTCAACCCGAAAGACATCACCACAAACTCATAGTGCCCATACCTAGTACGAAAGGCCGTCTTGAAAATATCACACTCCCTCACCTTCACTTGATGATACCCTGACCGAAGATCAATCTTAGAGAAGTGACTAGCCCCATGCAATTGGTCAAATAAATCGTCAATCCTTGGAAGAGGATACCTATTCTTGACGGTGACCCTATTAAGTTGTCGATAATCAATACACATTCTAAGAGACCCATCTTTCTTCTTCACAAACAAAACGGAGCACCCCAGGGAGAATGACTAGGTCTAATAAACCCCTTCTCTAACAAATCTTTTAATTGCTCTTTCAACTCTTTCAACTCCGCCGGGGCCATACGGTAAGGGGGGATAGAAATAGGTTGAGTATCGGGAAGGAGGTCTATACCAAGATCTATCTCCCTTTCGGGAGGGACACCGGGAAGGTCTTCTGGGAAGACATCTAGAAACTCATTAACAACCGGAATAGACTCAATAGGAGGGACTTTAGACTCCACATCATGACTCTCACAATATGGTACAAGCACCCTTTGGAAATCAACCTATGGGCTTTAATGCAAGAAATGAATTTCCCCTTCACCACAACATCCCGGCTCTCCCACTCAAGGACGGGTTCATTAGGAAATCGGAACTTGACTTTACGAGTCCTACAATCAATAGAAGCATAATATGCATGCAACCAATCCATCCCAAGAATAACATCAAAATCCACCATGTTCAACTCAACAAGATCGCAAGGCAACAACTTATTCAATATGCAAACCGGACAATTTCTATACACTTTTCTAGCAACAATAGAGACACCAATGGGAGTAGATACTTCATATGACTCATGCAACAATTCCGACTCGACATGAAATTTTCTAGCAACTAAGGGGGTAACAAAGGAAAGGGTGGCACCCGGATCAATTAAAGTATAAACATCAAGATCAAAGATTTGCAACATACCGGTCACCACATCCGGGGTCTCATTAACACCTTGTCTACCATGCAAAGCATAAAATCGATTGTCCCTTGGGCACCACTTTGAGAAGCACCTCTACCCAAAGGAGTAGTGTTAGCACTTCAGACCTTGTGCGGATCTTGGGACACTCAAACCTCTTATGACCCACTTCTCCACATTCAAAGCAAGCACCCGAACCCTTCATGCAAGGACCACCATGCTTCCTCCCACACTTAGGGCATACATCCATAGAACCCATTCACCTCCCCCTTGAGGTCTAGGAACATTGATAGCAAATCCCCGGTTGACATGAGGGTTTCCTCGGCCTTGATGAAATCTAGCACCCTTAGGGAACCTATTCTCCAATCGGGCCCTCTTGGCCTCGTGCCCCCTTTTCTTCCTCAATTTCTCCTCCTCCATTTGCTCGGCATAAGTCATCAACCGAGACAAATCCATATCTCCAATGAGCATAGCGGACCGACACTCCTCACTAACCAAGTCGGATACACCCATCACAAATTTGTTCATCCTCGACCTAGAGTCGGCCACCAAGTGAGGTGCAGACTTGGAGAGTTGGACAAATTTGAGGGCATACTCCCTCACACTCATAGCTCCTTGCTTCAAGTTCATGAACTCCACCAACTTTGCCTCCCTAAGCT